>NC_051064.1:16532038-16832038 GCF_004664715.2 Peromyscus leucopus | reverse complement strand
CTTTTGCTCCACCCCTTGGCATTCCTATAAAAGGCCCTTTAGAAGAGACAGAGGGGGCTGGTGGATAAGGATCCAGGCCCACCCAAGGCTATCCTGTGTTTCTATTTGTTTTTTCCCCCTCCATCTTTCTATCTAATATCTCTTATCCCTCACTCCTCAAGAGTACCTTGTCTTAAGTCTTAAAATGTGGGAGCTGGTCTCCCACATCCCTCCCCCCTTTTCCCATTCTTGCTGGTCTTCTTCTGCTTTTATAACATATGTATTTAATCATCCTTTCTTATCACCCCCTCCCTTTAGAGTCTTTCCTATCCTCTTATCGTTCACTTGATAATTTTATGTCACAGACACTACATAACACACACACACACACACACACACACAGGATTGGGGAGGATACAGAGACAAAGAGAAATTTACACCTAAATTGCATATATAAAGAGAGGAAATATATGATATTTGTCTGTCTGAGTGTGGCTTATTTTGAAAAGCATAATGATATTCAATGTCACCAATTTCCTCATAAACAACAGAATTTCTTTCTTCTTGTACAGCTGAATGGAATTTTATTGTGTACATGTCGCACACATTTTCTAATCCACTCTTCTGTTGATGTGTATCTAAGATGGCTTAAGACCCTGGCTATTGTGACTAGTGCAGCTGCAAGAAGCATGGCTATGCAACTCTGTGTGGTACACTGGTTTATCAGGTGTGTACACCCAGGATAGTGTAGCTGGGTCTTCGGTAGTTCTGCTTCTAGTTTGTTGAGAACTCTCTATGCTGATTTAATAGTGGCTGGACCAGTTTACTTTTCACCAGCAGTTAAATGTGAAACACAAAACATGGAACCTACTAGAAGAAAAGGGGTGATGTGATAGTTAGTCATTTTGGTTAACTTGACTGGATTTAGAATCACCATGGAAAACACAGCTCTGGGTGTGTCTATAAGGGTGTTCTCAGAGAGGTTTCCCTGAGAGGAAAGACCTACCCTGAATATAGGTGACACTCTCTCATGGGTTAGTCTTTGAGTGAATGAAATGAAGAGAGGGAGATGAACACCAGCATTCTTCTCTCTTTGCTTCCTGACTGTAGATGCAATGTGGCCACTTGCCTCACTCACACACTCGCCACCCTGACTTCCCTGCCAACTGTAAAAACAAAACAAAAACAAACAACAAACAACAGAACTCTCCCTTCTTCAAGATGTGTTTGTTGGATATTACATTTCTAGAAATGAGAGAAGAAAACACTTACTTTCACTGAAAGCTCATCCAAGGAAGAGAAAATTTTATGCACTTCTTGTTAGTTACATTCTGTGAACAAAACCTCAAGTTGAGGATAAACAATGGATTTCTAAAACAAATTTAGTGCTATATTGAGCTACTGAATGTCTATGGTCCATACAGCTATTGTGAAAGATAAGCTGTGCTCCTTGAACTTGTGATCTACAAGGAAAAACAAAGACACATGAAAGGACCTTAAGAATACAAAAGGCTTTATGCAATCTGTCAATGATATTATGTGAGACAAAAGTTTTTAAGGACTTTATTAAGGGGAAATCCATGCTTTCTATTGACTTGAGTGAGAAGAAATGTCCAAAGAGTTTTTCCTTGTGCAAGGCTGACCTCTGCTGTGTCTGGTCCACCATGAAGGGCTGTAATCTCCACACCAGAGCTCAGTGGTGCCATATCATATGTACTGTGTTCCCCCTCATCTGTCCCTGAGCACTCTTCTCCTAATGCAGGGTTTGCCCTCAAGTCTTGAGGAGAAGCATTTATTCAGGGAGATAAGTATTGGGAGGAGCATTTGTGGTCCATATTGTGGTCTTTTTTGTTGTTACTCCTAAAAAGGTTTCAGATAGAAATAATGCTAATAAATGCATGCATATTTTTATTACATTAACAGTGGGCTTATTCTAGAACTTTCTGGTCTTTTTAATTAGGCTTTAGTTTGTGCCTCTGGGATCCTTTGATTTTTGTTCTTTAATAATCCAGAAGGGACTGCTTGATACAGTACAGGGTTTAGCTGGTCTTGGGGACCCACACTTGATTTCTTTGTTTCTGCCTCCCAAGCTTGCCTCATATTGTGCAAGTAAACCACCAACTGCATCCCTTCAATTCTTACCATCTCTTGACCTAATGACTTGCATTGCCTTATACTCATGGTACAGAAATCATGATGAATATACACAGTAGCAGATGTGACTGGGCAAACACTACTTCTAAGGCTGTTGGAACACATTGGAAGTATCCCAAGGATTGTTTGATAAATTCTGTTGTTCAGGAATCCAAGAATGAGATTATTGCTGATATATTCAAATAAAAAATAACTGGAAAAAGGAAGATTAATTGACAATGGGGAAAAATGAAAGCAAATTGAAAGGAATTTTAATTCTATGAAGAGTCTATAGACAATCTCAGTCTAAATTTGGACACCCTATAGAAAAGAGTGAATCTCTGTAAAGCATTGTCAAATACGAAAGACTAAACTATGGAAGTCACAATTGTTCACCCAGCCTCCATGCTTTTGGTGAGGCCACTGAAGAGAGCACCGGGAAAAGTGTGCACATCTCTTCTGAGTAAATAGCACAGCAATTAAAACATTTTGTCTCTCAAGAGACGATCTTAATAAAGAGTGAAAACAAACAGAACTTTGAATTTTTTTAAATAAACTCTGTTTTTGGTCACTTTGGCACAGGGTTATTCTTTTAGCTAAATGAAATATTTGATAATCAGCTTTTGATCACATAGTTTATTCTGTATATCCTCTCCATTGATATATTTATCCTTATGCAGAAAAAACAAAATACTCATCTATTGGAATGTTTGTCATAAAGGACGCTTGGATGGGTTGGGAATTACTGGATAAAAATCACACTCCAGAGTCCATAATTTCAAATAATACAAAAGCAATTATACTACCTCTATACTGCTAGTATTTCAGAAATTTAACATTCGAGGGTAATTATTCCAGTGACCAAAAGGATGTACTGTTTTTGCTAACAAATTCCATCCACATTCTGATGGGTTTTATGCACATCTTCCCATTTCCTCTTTTATTTTCCATTATAGTCTGCTTACTTTTATTTATTTATTTATTTATTTATTTATTTATTTATTTATTTATTTATTTTTGAGACAAGGTTTCTTTGTGTAGCTTTGCGCCTTTCCTGGAACTTGCTTTGTAGACCAGACTGGCCTGGAACTCACAGAAATCCACCTGCCTCTGCCTCCCGAGTGCTGGGATTAAAGGCATGCACTACCAACGCCCGGCAGTCTGCTTACTTTTAATCACATCTGATTTCCAGGTATATATTGATGGCTGTTTCACACAATGATTTTTGGACAATAATAAAATATTGATGCTTAAAGTCTGGATATCATAATGAAAAGTACAGTTAATGCCTGATTTGTCATTGTTTTTTATCTAGAAAATCTTCTTCCAGTTAATTGGCAGCCTACTTGGCTTTTCTTTTCTTTTCCTCCTGTATATATTTGACATGTAATCCCACACAAGTATATGCTGTTCATTGCTGGTTGTAGTATTCTAAAAAAAATCAGTGTTTTCTAATTTAAAAATTTATTCACTGAAAAATTTCACACACATATACTATATATCTTGATTATATATTCCCAACACACCCTCCTTCAAACTCCCCCAGGGGCTGCCTCAGCATGTCTTCCTCCCAACTTCATGCTTTATGTCTTCTTTCAAAAAAAAATGTTCTTAACACACTGAGTCCAATTAGTGCTGTCTATTTGAGGGTGTGAAAACATCCACTGGGGCATGGGTGACTTACCTGTGCCAACTCCCCCAGTGACATTACTTAGTGCCAATAGCTCCACAAGTAGGGATAGGGCCTCAGAAGTGGCTCCTTTCTTCATGCTGGAAGTTTTAACTGGCTTGGCCTTGTTTAGACAAACACAGCTGCTGTGAGTTCATCCACCCAACAGTCATGTCATATCCACAGGGCAGGACTTCAAAACTCCTTCCCATTCTCTGGCTGGTACATCCTTTCTAACCTCTCTTTCATGATGTCCCCTAGGTATGTATATATGTGTGGGGGGAATTGATATAGTGAGAAGAGATAGACAGATGTCCCATTTTTTAAAATGATCTACTTAATCTATCTAAAGAAATCCAAAACAGGAAGCAACAAAGCCCACCTGGTCAAAACCTCTTCCTACTCACCCACACTGCATTTAGGTCTAGTTCAAACTCAAACTATGTTCTTAATGAAGAAGGAAGATGACTGAGAAAATGTCTAGAATGTATGTGGGAGGATTTATATATCAAATAAATCAACAAGCAACAGCTTTGAAAGGCAGAAGGCACAGTCTATATGGGTGTATGGACAATGCCTTCTCCACAACAGGAACACAGGACATGCGGACTTCTGTTCTGTTCAGAGAGGCTGAAAAGCCAGAAAGAAATCCATTCCATCTTTGAGGAAAGCTGCAGAACGAAGAGGAAATATTTACTTTGTTTGACAATCTATGTGTGCTAAGAAGACAGAAAAAGGAAAGTCAGCTCACTAACATATACAACCTCTCACTGTAAGAAAGCTCTCAGTGAACCCGGGGACATTTGTGCCGTTCTGGAGCTGTGGTCTCTGTTCCTACACAGATCACTCCCAAACTGCTGGTCCAAGGAGAACAGTTGTCACTTAAGAATGACACATACCAGATAAGGTATGAGGTCTAGGCAAGAAAGAGAAAAGAAAGGACTAGGGAGAGGGAATACAGAGGGACATTTGCTAAAAAAATATTACAAAGCACCATAGAATAATCAGGAGCAAATGTATTGCTTTGTCTTACAAACCACAAACCATTTTGGAAATTCAGAGTAGAAACTTGGGGACACAGAAGATATATGATGACCACTGAAGGAGATAACCAGAGGAGAAACCACTGGAATTCACGAATAAAAAGAGTGATAAAAATGAGCAATTCTAGTTGGAAAGACCAATTGATAACACAAGGGAGTTCAACATCACAGAAAAATGTAAT
Source organism: Peromyscus leucopus (assembly GCF_004664715.2). Classification (NCBI taxonomy): domain Eukaryota; kingdom Metazoa; phylum Chordata; class Mammalia; order Rodentia; family Cricetidae; genus Peromyscus; species Peromyscus leucopus. Next base: position 16,827,032 of record NC_051064.1, on the reverse strand, counting down.
AAGATATGTGGGGATGGACTGAGAAATGCCCATGATTAAAGGTAGCTAGGTAGAGCCTGGGAGCAAAGGAAATGGAGCAATGCTTTAAAAGGTATCTTTCTCCCTGCTCCCCTCTTTCTTTCTCTATCTCTCTCTTTCTGGTGGGGCCTCATAAAGCCCGGGCTGTCCTCAAGCTTACTGCGCAGCTTTGAATTCCTGATCAATTCACATCAACTGTCCATGTGCTAAGATTGTAAGCGGTTACTGTCACACCCAGCACAAAACATACCCATGTTGTGTTGTCTAACATATTCCATAGATTTTGTTAGCTTAAAGCAATATTCATTTATCACTCTACAGATTATGAAGGCTGGAAATCCGATAAACTCAACTGAGTCCTCTGAAAGGAGTTTCTGAGGGCTGATATGAAGGAGTTGACCAATGGCTCATTCATCTGAATCATCATGGAAATGATTGATTTCAGTTCATTCTTACTATTTGGCAAAACTCTATTTTTGCTATTTCAGGTGTGGGGATTTTTCTTTCTGGCTCTTAGTTGTGGGCCACACTCATCTTTTAGAAACTGCTCATAGCCCTCATGATATGGATTCCTCCATCACGTCAAATTCTTATTGGTTCTAATCTCTCTGACTTCTGGTCTCAACCCGAGAAGACTGAGATTAAAATGGTTAATATGGTTTCATCTGGCCCATCTAGATAAACTTTTAATACCAAGTGTGCCATGTGCAAAGTTCATTATCACAGGAGGACATCTTGCTGTAATGTCAGATTCTGGAGTTTAGCATGTAAAATAGTTGCATTGGTCTTAAATTCCTGCACACTGTACAAGTGTAGCTATAATCTTCCTTGTAAGTGAAAAGAAAATGAAATCTATAGCTAGAAACAGCACAATGGATGGAAAGACAAAAGCTGAACATATGCTGAAATTTTAATGGACTTCAGAAAGCAAAGAAGTCTCTTTTTGTACATGAAAGGTCAACATGGCCACAAATCATAAACATTCAGACTTCCTTAGACTTATTTATAGTGACAATAAATGCTAGACTACAGCTTAATATGGCCTGTAACATTCTCAGAGAAGGAAAGTATAAACAAAACTATATTTTTGTTTGTTTATGTATACAAAATGTGTAAGAACTATACTTAACAAAACTATTATTTAAATGTAAAGGCCACAGAGAAGAATTTTAAAATGTTCTGCAAAACAAATATCAGTTTCAGTTAAGCTTCTCAAACAATTAGACAAGAGACTTCAACTAATCAGATAAATAACAGATATTAAAAAACAAGTCTTGTCTTCACATGTTAACTACTTCAAAAACATTCCCCCAATATCAATGGATTAACCCAGAAAGCATATTTATATTCATAACATTGTTCACTTTGTCCTAGAGACAGCTCCTCCTACGTTAAGGACTGGCTAACAAGGAAAGGTCGGGGAGGGGAAAACAGCTCACGTGACATTTAATGTTGTTATGGTTTGGATTTTAAATGTCTCTCAAAAGCTATCTGTTGAAAGCGTCTCATCATTAAATGAGATATAGTGGAACCATATGGGGCCTAGTGGGAGAGTCAGGCATTGGGCGGCATCCTTAAAAGAGATGTTAGGGTTCTGGCCTCTTATGCCTCTCTATTTGCCTCCTGGCCACCATAAAGAAGGAAGCTTTTTGCACCACGTTCTTTGCTCCGGACCCAGTGTAATGGGGGTCAAGTGGCCAGAGACTGAAGTTCGGAAATGATCAATTAAAATACATTTGATTTTCCTTTTAAGTTAGCCATTTAAGAAAGTTTGCCATAGTGACGGAAAACTGGCTAAAGTGAATTCATAGACCAAGAACTGGTGTGAATATCATTCATTATAACCTAATCTGGTTTGCTTTACTTAAGTCAAAGAGATGCTGAAAGATGCAATCATTTAATCTGCCAAAAACAAATGGAATGTATGGTTGTGGTTGTTCAAATGAGAATAGCTCATATATTTGATTGTTTTGTCCCCAGTTCATAGGACAGTGGTTAGGATTAGGAAAGGGTTAGGAAATATAAACTTATTAGAGGAGGTGTGTCACCGTGGGCAGGATTTGAGACTCCGAAAGTCCACACTATTCTCAGTTTGTTCTCTGCTTCATGCTTGTGGATTAATATGTGAGCCTCAGCTACTGCTCCAGTACTATGCCTGCCTGCCTGCTGCTGTGCTCACCACCATAATGGTCATGGACTCTAACCCTCTAAAACTGTAAGCACCAATAAACTCTGTCTTCTATACATTGTATCTTATAGCAATAGAAAAGAATTAAGATAGAAGTTGGTACCATGGAGTAGGCTATTGCTATGACAGGGCTGAACATTTGTTGCTATTGTTGTTTGTTATTTTTGTTTTTATTTGTTTTATTTGGAGGGATCTACCAGACTTTGGGACTCTAAACTAGAGAGGTGGTTAAATCCTATAAGTGGGTCTTGATGAGTCACCCTAGTAGGAACTTTGAAGACAATAGTGCTGAGAGCAATGTGAATTACTGAGGCCCAGCTTAAGAGGTTTCAGAGAGAAAAAATACTAATAACTAGGCTAGAGACCTTTATTTGTAGTATTTTGGCAAAGATGTAGCTGTTCCTTGCCCTTGTCCTAAGAATCTGTCTGAGGCTAAATTGAAAAGTATTGAATTCACTTCCTTGGCTGAGGAGATTTCAAGACAGACTAACATTGAGTTTGTTGCATGGTCATTAGTAATCACTCTTAGGTAGGACTACAATGAAAAAGAGCATCCAGGGCAAAAAGAAATACAAAATTTCCAGTTTGAGAAGAAAAGGAGAACTAGTAAATTTAATGCTGGAGCCAAGACTTATGTTGAATGGAAAAACCTTTCCAATCATTGCATCTCATTCAAACTAATGTGGATGACACTGTTCTTATTAGATTTTCCCCACCAGAACAATAATGTCAGGGACATCATGGGGTAACTAAGCACTTTCTGATTGGATTTAAGTCCTGCTCCACAAGATGAAACCCACACCTGACACCACTGTCAGGCCAAGAACCTGTGACAACACAAGTCATAGGTCCTAAGGGAGATCCTACTACCATTATTCTGAAAAAATGGACATTGCATTAACCAACTCTTAATGACTTGGATTAATGCATTTCTCAACCCTCATTAGAAAAGCTTCTATTTGCAGTAGATGTTGACTAACATAGAGGCCTACAACTTGTCAAAGTACAGAGAATGAGAGATTGCAGAATTCTCAGCCTTAAATAAGACATTTTTATCACAGCTCATCATTCCAAGGCTCAGAGATTATTGCAGAAGAAAAGACAGAGTATAAAACCCACAGGCAGTGGACAATTACAGTGCCTTACAGACACAACAGGGAAGTAGCTACACATTCGAGCTCACAGCAGTTGTGACGTTACTCACAAGACCTGTGAAAACTCAAGCCAAACTAAGACCCAACATGGAGAAGGGAGGTGGTCGTGAAATCCTACACTTCATACAACAATAAAGATAAATTATGAAAGGAGAAAAAGGGCTTGGAGATGGAGGAAGGGAAACAGTGGAAGGCAGATCAGGGTATGGCAATAGGGAAATGAAGATGATCAAAGTCTATTATATGCATCCATGAAATGTCATCATAACACTCATTACCTTATACAATTAATAAATGCTAATCAAAATTGGAAAATGAAAGACAAAATAGAATAAACTAAGATAATAAACTAATCGACCTTCAAGTGACTTTGAGATAATTTCTCTTGCATCCTGAGTACCACTAAACTGACTAAAGTAGAAGACAGGGTGTGAGCGGCAGCAATGCACTGTGCAATGGAGGTAGTGACCTGGAACTCCCAGGAAGCCTGCAGAGCACACATACTCACAGACACAGCTATGCCAGCGTCTCACAGCACAAACCTTGCTATGTCTATGACATTCATATTTATGCTCTTCCCTTGTAGTACGGTTCTTTGAGGAAATCAGCCACCCGGTAATGGTAAGTCTGTGATATTTGGTCCCCTCTAACCTGAAAGTGTGACCTAATCCCTCAAAAATACCAGTTAGCCATTCAATGACAGATGATTAATTCTGTCCAGAAGCCTTCTGCCCTGGAGGGTCAGTGATGCATTTTGAATCTTTGCTTTGTTGACCACACTGCTTCCATCATCACCACTATCTGAAGATACACAGAAAGTCAGATTTGCTGTCATAGGAGTCTACAGAATCTCTCATTTTTTGAAAGGGATAGTGTTGCATCTAATAACAATGGTAGGGTGAAGAAGGTTGGAAGGTGAACTGGCAAATCCCTCACTGCTTCCATGTTTGATAAGGGCATTAGCGGGAAATTGTAGCAATCCTAAATTGATATGGGTTTATCATTGAAGAATCCAGATCACTCAGGCAGAAAGTTCCACGCTACTGCACTAAGCAAGCAATGAGGTTAGAGGAAGTGTAGGCTGAGGGATAAGGAACACTGGGGGTAGAGGGAAGGGGGCCCGTGGCTGCAAAGGCTGAAGTTCAACACACTATTTCAGTTCTTATTTTCCTTGTTTGTTTTCCTTTTTGCCTTACACTAATGGTAAGCTGCCAGGTAGACAAGCAAGTACAGGTATGGACCAAGAGGGCATGTCACACTTGACTGACATTCCTTAGGCCCATCATTTTGTGTGCATCAACAAACTTCTAATCACTAGCATCTCCAATTTTATCTGAGGGCTTTCTGGGCCCATCCCAGAGCTAGAAAAGGATGTGTTGCTTCTTCTCACAACATACTGGGATCAGGGATGTCCAGCTTTCAGCCCTCTGACCACAGATGCCTCCGATAACTACAACTGTAGCCCAATACAAAATAATGAAATTACTTAAAACATTATGTAATTTTTGTGTTCTTTTCTTAACTCAATGGCACAGTTCTTCAGTGTGAATTTAATAGACACAAAAATGTGTGATCATGTCTATGTCAAAAGCTTGGGCATACCTGCTGTAGGTTGTAAGATGAATTGCTAAACTGTCTTATTAATAAAAAACTGGAACCAGATATTGGGGTGAAAACTGAGAGATCAGAGAAGTAGAAAGAAGCCATCCATGTTCTTACCACTAGGAAATCCTCAGCCAAAAAGAGCTACTTCCTGTGTACTCATGCCTATATCCTTTCTGTGTCCTGCCATCTCACTTCCTCTCTCCATCCAGCTACAACACTTCCTCTTACTGCCCAGCTCTATCACTTCCTGTCTGTCCATACAGACCTCCAGACCACTATGTGCTGGAAATTAAAGGCATGTGCCACCACACCAGGCTCTGTTCCCAGTGTGGCCTTGAACTCACAGAGATCAAGATGATTCTTTGCCTCTTGAATGCTAGGATTAAAGGCATGTGCTACCATGTTTAATACTATTAATACTATGCTTAATATAGTGGCTGGCTTTTCCCTCTGATCCCCAGATAAGCTTAATTGGGGTGTACAAATAAAATATCATCACAGGAGGTGCTTAGTACTAGACTACCTCTGGGCATAGTTTTGACCAGTGATCAGAACACCAGTACCCAATATATTTAACCACATGTGTGTTATATAATTGGTTCTCTTCAGAGAAGTGGGACTTCTGTGTGTGTGCATGTGTGAAAGAGAGAGAGAGAGAGAGAGAGAGAGAGAGAGAGAGAGAGAGAGAGAGAGAGAGAGGTCGACTTTCAACACTGGTTAAGATTAGTGAATTTGAAGAGACAGGCCAGCAGGCTGGAAACGCATGTGAACTTTGCTGCTGCAGTCTTGAGGCTGATGTTTTCAGGACAGCGGGACAGTCCACACAGCTGGAAACTCAGGCAGGGTCTCTTGTAGTCTTGAGGCAGAATTCCTTTTGGGGGAGAATTGATGTTTACCACTAAAGCCTTTAACCCATGGGAAAAACCCACCACCTATGGAGGGTAACATGGTAATGTGCGTTGTCAGAACACATTGGTCAAATCTAAAAAACACCTTCACAGCAACCCCTCGTCTGGTGTTTGATAGACAACTGGGAGCCTCAGCTGAGCCAAGATGACACAGAAAACTAGCTGCTGGTCCCGGCTTGTGTCCCCCACTGCTTCACCGCTCCTGCCCCTGGATTTAGCTTGAGTGTCTTTTATTGGCTTTCTTAGTTGTCTTCCTTGTCCTTTGTCACTACATACTCTAACAATAATGATCTTGGTGCTTCTGAAGGAAGCCGTGCATTGGAATATTTGAGGAATTATTCATTATTGCAGGTTGAAATATTTATCTGTTGGATGTTTCCCACAGACTAATTTTCTAATACAGTCATCCGATCGTCCTTTACCTCTTTTCTGGATCCAGCAACTGGAGGATGGGGGAAGAGAGAGGCTAACCCAATTTCCCCATCGGGGAGGTGAAAGCAAGAGCGGGAGGTGGAAGGGTACAAATCTGATGCACACTCAAGACCCTGGGCGGAAGTACAGAAACTGCCAGAAACTTTGAGTGGCTTCTGCAAGAACAGAAGCACAAATTGGCGGCAGCACAGTGGCACTCCCAGCAATTCCCTGGCATCACAGGGCGGTGCTGACAGGGCTGCTGCAGGCTGTGTGGAGGCTGTCTGGAGACGAACAACAAGCTCATCATTTGTCTTGCCTCCCTGGCAAGGGAAGGCAGGCTGGTGAGACATCACTTCATTTCCATTTCTTTTGTTTTATCTTGAAAAGCAGAGGTCTGAGGGTAGAAGTCAGAGAGGGACAGGGAATGGATGTGGGATATAAGCCAAACAACAGGTTATAATCATTTTTAGCATTCATTATACCTAATTGCATGAACACATAAAACAGAATTTGGGTCCTGTGAAAGTCAGGTAAAGGGATAAGAAGATTAATGACACGAAGTCTTTTAAATTTTATTTTCCAGTCTGATGGTCCTAGTCTAGAGATTTCAAACTAATGGGTTATGTTCATATAGCCAAGGAATAGAAAAATAATAAACATGTTTAATTCTAATTAAATCCCTACATTGTATTAAAAGTATTTTAGTTTAAGCCTTTCAATATGACATACACAATGCTCTACGCTCATTTTTCAGGGAAGAAGACAAAATTGGTGAGACTAGTATTTAATGTATTGTGCAAAGATCACACAGCCTGTGGTTGGAATAGTTTGAACTCAGGCTGGCCTTCATTCTGTGCATCTATGAACCAGAGCATTACAATAGTGCTCAATATGTGGGCTAGGTTAGTCTTGAATTCACAGAGATCTACTATGCCTGCAAGTGCTGGGATTAAAGGCATGTTGCCACCACGCCCAGCAAGTTACTGGTACTTTACTTGCTTAAGATAAATAATAAATCTTCCAACATGAATAGTTTCTTAGCAGGGCATAACTCAGACATTGGAAACAGCTCAGGTCTCGTGGTCAATGGTTTTTGACCACGAGACCTGAGCTGTTTCCAATGTCTCTCTGAGAGCAAGATTAATGTTAACGTTTAGAATGTCGGTGTTATCCTCTGATGGAAATCTACTATAGTAAATCTATTAAAAATTTTTAACTTATTGAGGTAAAGACTTTCTCTTACATGCAAAATAGTAAACATTTTCAATGTCCTCATGATTCTTTATGGTATTTATATCTGTCTAAAGAGGTTATCCATCTGCAGTTATTCTGGTACAAAGAGTAATCCCGGGTAAAGGGGAAGAGAAAGTTGAACAACTTTACCTAAACTGTACACAGTGAGTCCTTTAACCAAAGTTTGCTATCAGCCACAACAGTACACACTGAACGTTCTACACTATCTGTGATTACCCCTCTAGTAGGCAAGGCCTGTGAACTACTGCAGGCTGGATCCATTTCCTGAATATATATTTGATTATATTATAAAACCAGATCAATGAATAGGTTTAGTTAAAGATGCTGACATGCAAAAACACCATTCCCCCTGTTTTCTTGATTTCCTGCCTATCTGTAGCTGTTAAGATTTAGATCTTTAATGTTCTCCCATGTTGCAGGCATTATGACTTAGTTTCCACCTGATGGTGCCATGGGAAATTAGTCAAACTTTCAGGAGGGTTAGCCTAAGAGTAGGAAGTTTAATCATTGGTGGGGTATCCTAGAAGGGGCTATTCCTTTGCTGGATCACATGCCCCCTGCTACGAAGTTCTACCATTCTGCTAAAGGACCAGCCAGGGCTAATCATAAGTTGGTTGATGGAAGCTTGGCTTATCCAGTGCCCTCTAGGACCAGCTTCATACACTGATAGTGTAGAAATTTCCAGCCAGTAGTTTGGCCTCACTATTCTGTGCCATATTTGTTTTAATATCTTTGAGGCAGTGACTACAGAAGATGTGGGAGTAAATGTCAGTTTGTTAATAATTTTATTTCAGCCTTCATCAAAAGATGTCTTCCAAGTGCTAATTGCTGCCAACCATTTACTCTGGATATAATTAGAATGGAGCATTTTTCAACATTAAAATTCTTTTGTGGTGTATGACCTATTGCACATGGTACAAGGAAATTGTTGTAATGTTCAGTAATAAACAGAAAGGAATGATCAGATCATCAGTAAAATAAAGACTGACTAGGGTAAAAATCTGTTTTAATCTGATCTTATTCCCATTTAAAATAAAAAAGATTCATCAGAAATTCAAGAGATAACTCAGTATTTCTAAGAATTCATAAAACAACTTTACATTTAATCAATGTAACAAGATTTTAACAATTTACAATGTTCTAAGGTTGCAGTAAATTTAGAACAAAATGAAATTATTTTGAAATGCAATTTTCTCAGATTCTTCATTAACTAATATTTTGCTGTCTTTGTTGTTTCAGTCTCCATCCATTACCTATTACCCTGCATGTATGTCTATGTATGAGCATATGCATGTGGACATGTATGTGTGTATGCATGAATGTGTGTCTATGTGCATGTGTATGTGTGGATGCATGATATATTAGTATTCTTAGTTGAGAGCAAGTTCTGAATGTTGTGCTCATTGGCTCTTAAAAATGTCAGTGTGTATTTCTCTAAAATATTGATAGTTTCAAATGAGGGAAGTTAGTATTACTTTGGTGCAATTATCTAGACTGAGAAAACTTAGTAAAAAGTTTTCAATTATTTGTTTATTTCTAATCATTCTATTTTATTATTTTATATTGTTCTGGTGAGTCTAACCTCATAGTGCATATTGCATTTAGCTTGTGTATTTGTCTTTCATGGTGTTGGTTAGTACATGCCATTCACTGTGTGGACTCTTGCTCTGTTTTTATTGGTGTGATGTTCCTCTGTAAGTAGCTGCGGGTCATGCGCCACATAGGAATGGCACATTGATGTGTCATGTCTTTATTATGCTGGTAGTACTTTGTCCTGGTGTTTTTCAGCCACAACTTTGCCAGTTTGGCTATTTTCCTACTTTGTAAACAAAATAAAACTTTTAAATAAAAATTGTATTCCATTTTAGTGATTATTTCAATGATAGGTCTGATGTTATAAAGGTAGAAAATCCAGTGGCTTGAACCAAAGACTAAGGCAATACCTGGATTTTTTGGGCTTTGGGAATAATACTATGGAGCGTTATCTTGTTTTTTATTTTTATTTTTTCTGGTAGGGATAAGGCAACTGAATTTTTTTCTTTATAGGAGAAGTTTTGGTGGACTGTCAGTAGCTATGATGCTTCCTTGCTCCCCCACTTTGGTAAATCAGAGTGCCCTGACTTTATAGCAGTTGGGAAGAACTGATGGGCAGTAGTGGAAGAACGGGAAGACAAAGGGAAGAAGGGGGGGGACAGGCTCCACTTCTCACTCATACCACTTTACTGAAACTGATGTATGAAAACATTTGATAACTCTGTCCTTCTGCCATGGAATTCCACCAAGAGAATAGGGTCAACAGGGAATCAGCCTAGAATCCCAACAGCAAGATTTCAGTTTCAATGGGTAATATTATTTGACATCTTCACAAGGATCATAGCTAAATATCTTCTAATAAACTTGTAAGACACCAAGTGTCCCGTATTACTAAGTCCAGTGAGAATAGAAAGGAGCAGGTGTTGGGTGTAAGAGTCTCAGTTGATTAGAATCTATGAGGTCTTTATTTCATTGAGCTGCCATGGATTTCTTATAGGACCTCACTGTCTGGATTTCTGTGCTCAAGTTCTCCTTCACATTTGTCTTCTGTGTGAGGGAACCCTGGCCACCTGGAGGAAAAGTGACTGGGTGGAGCAGAGTGACATCTGCATAGTCCACATTCTTGGAGAATAAAATATGGCGTTCCTGTAACATGTTTTTCTCATGGTGGCACTATTTGAGAAGACAATCTTCAGTGATAATATATATCTTGCCCTAAGGGGTTTTTTTGTGTAATTTCTTTAAATTTCAAAGAAAATTTACAATCACACAATAAAGTGATGCAACATAGTTGTAAACAGCCAAAGGAAGAAAGAAAAACAAAAGATAACGAGTATCTGTTGACATACAGCAGATACATACAACCCAGAAAAAACTGGGTCAACCTGAGACTAGAGCAGAATTACCTTTATAGTTCTCTTTTATGAGGGTGGGAAGGTGTGTGTATGTGTGTGTGCCACACGTGTGTGCGTGCATGCATGCGAGTGTGTGTGTGTGTGTGCGCGTGTGCGTGTGCGCGCGCGTGTGTGTGTGTGTGTGTGTGTGTGTGTGTGTGTGTGTGTTTAAAAAAGTGAGGGAAAGGAAGATGGAGGCGGCAGGAGGGGAAGAGAGAAACAGACGCAGGGAATGCTGAAGAGGAAAGAAGAGACAAATACCTTGTATAATTAATTCTTTTTTCAGCTGAAGCATTCTGATCAGGTTTGGCTTCTTTAGTAGGACATTGATATATTTATTATACATTGTAGTGACTGCTTTGATGGTCCTTAAAAAAAAACCTGTATAACAAAGACACCGACACATATTAATAGAATATATCAGGGTACAATCTCCTTGTGGGTTCTATGTTGTGTGGCAGTTTCCTGGAACAGTTGAAACATCTAGAGCAAAGAGCATCTGCTTTGAGAATGTGGGATTGCTCACCCTAGTCCATTCAAGCTTCCGGCACAACCAACAGCATCAGGGTTCAATGCATGCTTCGAAGCAGCCTGAACATCGAATGACAGCAATAATTACCAAGCTTTGCCACTGAAGAGACAGGAAGGCAGGATCCATGTTATTTAGCATAAGCAATTTTAGAATATTCACATTTTGATGTCTTTGCAAAATGAGTAAAAACTAAAGAGTAGCATGAAACATTCAGATTTTCCTCTGTAGTCTATGTAGCATTTAAACTTTTTTTTTTTCTTTCTAATATCGTATCCAAATTGCTTTACTTTCCCAACACTGATACCCATCAAGATACTCTTGATAGATATATATTTGAAAAAATTTTTCTATCACTTCTAAATAGACTTTTAAGTGAATCTTTGATTTTGATAGTAATCGCTTTTAAATGAAATTACATCATGTTCTGTGTTTGCTCAAAGATTAATAATGCTTTGGTCATATATTTAAAGGAAAAGAAATCTGTTGAAGAAATACCTGCACTTCCATATGTATTGCAGTTCTCTCTGAGATCCTAATGAAATCTTCTCCATATAAAATCAACCTTGATGCCCATTGACTGATGAATTGTTAAAAAAAATGGTATGTATACCCAATGGAGTATCTATCCATTAAAAATGGTGGAACCTTGTTATATGTAGTAAAATAAATGGGTCTGGAGGGCATCATCTCAAGTGAAATGAGTTGGATATAGAAAAACACATAGTACGTATTCCCACATATATGGAAGCTGAGTTATCACTTAAAAGTAGAGAGTAGAGCAGTGACTTCTAGGGGTTAGAAAGAGTATTCTTATGGTGATTTGAAAGAAAATGGCTTCTATAGGTTCACATATTTGAATGCTTAGTTCCTAGTGGGACTGTCTGGGAAGGATTAGGATGTATGGTCTTACTGGAGGATGTGCGTTGCTGGGGCCTGCACAGACTGTTACCAATGCCTGGTTCTCTGTCTCTGTCTCTCTCTCTGCCTTCTACTTGTAAACTCCAAATGTAAACTCCAGCTACTGCTCCAGCACCGTGCCTGCCTGCCTGATGCCATACTCCCCACCGTGATGGTCACAATTCACCCTCGGAAACTCTAAGCTCCAATAAGCTCCTTTTTTTCTATAAGTTGCCTTGAGAATGTTGTCTCTTCACAGCAATAGAAAAGTAACTAAAACAATAGTTGATGTCTTCAATGACTTCGTTGGAACAGAGGAATAACTTTTTAGGTTATGCAGTATGATGTGCTCACTATGATTTACAACAATAACTTATATACATTGAATTGTTTGATGTTTGGCATGTAAGATTCAACCTGGAAGTCTCCACACTGAGGACTAGATCTCACAGTTTCAGAGGGAGCCATGCAAGCTGCCAGTGGAGAAGGGCAATAAAATAGTCCTATCCTGATGTTATGCCAATGAACCATAACAATGACCAGCATGGCACAATATTCTAAATATATATATTGGCAGTCATATCCTGGGGATAACCACCAGTCACCAAATTGGAGTTAAGGGCCACTCAATAGGAGGGAATCCATGCCTGGCAATGCAAATTGAACCAATTACTCATGGCTGATGAAGCCACGGAATCTAGAGAAAGACCTACTATCACTTTCCCAAACCAGCACAATTCCCCACTGCATTCTAAGCCCCTAAATCCCCTCCCTTTCTGTTGTTGTTGTTGTTAAAGGAGAGACTATCTCTCAATAACTGTTGTGGTTCTCTGGCTCTTGCAATCTTTCTGCTCCTTCTTCTGGGAGGTTCCTTGAACTTTAGGTGTAAGATGTATGCTGGAAATGTTTTAACTGAAGGTGAGCACCCAAAGACATCAATTGATGACTGCTGGGAGAGGGAAAATTAATTTTCTTTAAGGTTGTGGCCTCTAGTAGGTGGCTCATTCTCCAGTGAAAGTCCCCTCCCCCCCACGAGGATATATTGGCAGCACAAATGTGGGTATTTTTTTTAAGTACACGCAGTTGGACAGATAGGGAAGGGAGATAGCTGCTCCAGGAGGAGCTGGGCAGGGGGAGAGTAAATGTAATTGAAATATATTGTATGAAAACACAAGGAACTACAGGCAATTGAGTAAAGCTGGAGTGGGAGAGGTGGCCATCTCCAGAGAAGGGCACATCGATTGTTTGTCCAGGGCCAAATGGTCAGTCCTGAAAACATATGTACAAATAACATTACACAGAATTAACAGGTTATATTTAGGGAAAAAAAACAGAAAAAATGTATATATATGCATGAAGAAACAGTTAGTAAAGGAAGAGGTCATGAATTTGAAGGAAAGCAGGGAGAGGCAAGGGGGGGCAGGTTGGAGGGAGCAAAGGAAAGGGAGAAGTGTTTTAATTATACCTAATTATATAATCTCAAAATAAAATAAAAAAGTTCTCAAAAATTAATAAAATATTAGATAAAAATCTCTGTACTTAAAAAGTTAAGGCAGGCAATAGTCAGCTTAGCTCTGCTCTGGGGTAAAGTTTAGTTATTTTTGAGGAATACCGGTAAGGATGAAGAGCAGGACACCTGCATCTGCAAGCACAGTCTGGCCCTCCACTTCTTTCTTTGCATTCCTTTAGGAAAGTAAATCCGGCAGGACTTTGTATCAGACAGATTTGCTGGGGCTGTTATCCGACTTTGTACTGTAGGTGACTGAGCAGAAATAAAAATAGAAAAGAATTACAGGAGGGAATGATGCAAGTGATAGAGGACCATCAGGCATGGTGGCATATGTCTGTAATCACTCAGAAGGGAGGCTGAATCAAGACGATTTGAATTGGGAAACAAAGCCAAGATCCTGTCAAACAATAACAATAAAAAGCCCACAAACATAGATATAAACAAAAAAAAATGATAATACAAATACTTTGAATCTCCTTGATTTTTTATGTGTATATGTAAGTGTATATGCATGTGTGTGTGTGTGTGCGCGCATGTGTGTACTTGTGTGTGGTGTTTATGTGTGGTGTGTGGTGTGGATGTATACATAGTGTGTGTGATCTCTTTTTATATGTGTACGTGTATGTGGTATATATTGTGTGCACCTGTGTGTGTGTGGTGTGTGGGGGGAGTGTTTGTATGTGGTGTGTGTGTATGTGTTATAGTGTAGTATTTGTGTGCATTTGGTGTGTGTATGGTGTGTATATGTGGTATGTGTGTGGTATGTTGTAGTGTGTGTGTGTGTGTGTGTGTGTGTGTGTGTGTGTGTGTGTTTGTGTGTGTACACACAGGCCAGGAGGTACTTCTCCATCATGCTCTGCCTTCCTTATTTTGGTGAAAACAGTGTCCTTCAGTGACCTGGAGCTAGATTGACAAGCAGCAAGCTCTGTCATTGTCCTGTCTCACTTTTCTCCCAATGCTGGGTCACAGGCACGTACAGAGCAGCACTCAGCTTTTCACTTCAGTGCTGGGCATTTGAACCCAGGTCCTCAGGTTTGTGCAGCAAGTGTTCTTAGCCATTCGCTCAACCCCAACTTTGCTGACTTTGGGCTTTCCACAGAGCAGTGAACAGGACTTGCTAAGTATGCCAGCGCACATGTTTACTCTTGCTGATTTAATGCAAACACTACCCCTGGAAGACCTAGGATCACACAAGAAAACTTGCCAACCCCTTCATTGTGCTCGTGGGATGGTTTAATGGGTCTCCTGTTTCTACTCTTGGCACAAGGTACTTTCCTCTGCTTGTTTCTGTTATAGTCATTGCCTATGAAATTCCTGAATGTAGAGACTGGGTCCTGACCATTTTTAAAGCCCATACAATCAAACACAATACCTTCTATACAGTAAGCCCTGAGTATGTTCAGCAACTGAATCAATGATGAACATTTCCCTTTAACTTTAGAGATTTGTTTTTATATTCTGCAAATGAAAGAAAAATGCTGCGTTGATTATTTCAGGGTCAGTTAAGAGGTTCAAAGCAACTGACACAGATAAGAATGATCAGAAATCTCTGTACCCCTTAACATTTTTTTTCCTAAAACACATTAGTCTCAAGTGACAAAGTTGTGCTCACATTAGCGCTCATTTGCATGTAGCACCACCATGTCATCAAGGCCACTTGCAGCTAGCAAGAGTCACTTATGCCATTTGCAGCTCATGTTCACAGGGAATTCTGAATCTTTGCAAACCATTTGCCTGTAGGAGCTTTTCATGTCTAGAGAACTAAAGTAGGAGAACAGCAAGAGCTGGAATCACGGCTCCAGGCTGACATTAAGGAATGGATAGAGAGAGGAGTGACTATAGCCTTTTGGAAGTCGAGGAAAAGTTGAAATCAGAAAAGTAAAGATCAACAGGGTTTAACCAGGATATGTGTGTGTGTGTGTGTGTGTGTGTGTTGTTGTTGTTGTTGTTGTTGTGGTGGTGGTGGTGGTGTGTATGCAGGCGTGTATTCTAAAGAACCACACAAATGCAAAACATACACTAAATCTAGGGCTGATTTATGTCTGGGGTTGGGAATGGTAGTATTGTGCGTCATTGTTTCAAGAGCAAACAGATGACTCAGTCAAAATGGCTGTCTCTCTCAGTAAGAGCTCCTTTATAATGGGTTGTCTTCAAGGGTGTGAATGCAGGATTTCAAAAGGAAGAATCCAATATCTTGCAGACAGCTGTTAATTTGTATGTCTAAAGAAAAGAAGAAGGAAAAGTAATGTATTTCCTGAACCTGAGAAGACAGAAACCTTTAGCTGGTGGCATAGCCAGGCCTAGGAGGGCGGCAGGATGAGAAGAGAGGAATGAAGTGCTGGAACTTGCCTCCCCGAGCCTCCTAATGGTGCTGCTCTGGGAGTGCTTTCAGCCAGAAACCGCAAGTCACAGGGACTTAAGGGATATGTTTTCTCCAGGTTAGTCTTAGCTAATGACAGAAGGCTGGGAAGCAGACCTGGAGAGAGAAGTGGAAAACAGCCTGTGGTGGTATTGTATTCCCCAAAATATTGTGCACCCTAATAAACTTACCTGGGGTCAGAGAACAGAACAGTCACTAGATACAGAGGCTAGAAAATGGTGGCACATACACCTTTAATCCTATTACTTGGAAGGCAGAAATCCATCTGGATCTCTGAGTTCAAAGAAGCCACACTGGAAACAGCCAGGCATGGTGACTCACGCCTTTAATCCCAGGAAATGATGACAGGAAACAGAAAGGTATATAAGGCTTGAGAACCAGGAATTAGAGCCTGGTTAAGCTTTTAGGCTTTTGAGCCACAGTTCAGCTGAGATACATTTTGGATGCGGACTCAGAAGCTTCCAGTCTGAGGAAAAAATCAGCTGAGCAATTGGCAAGGTGAGGTGGCTGTGGCTTGTTCTGCTTCTGTGATCTCCCAGCGTTCACCCCAATACCCAGCTCCAGGTTTGTTTTATTAATAAGACCTTCTAACAATTCGTGCTACAACAGCCCACATGGGGCATATATGAAAGATACCCTCTGTCATTTCCAACAAATTATCAACTTCTAAAAATACCAAGCTGACTTTGTGCTACAACGCCTGTCTACAAAATACACCTCCTTGGCAGAAACCCTGATCTGCAAAGTTTGAAAAGAAATTCAGTTTGCCGGACTCTGAGCAGACGTTTCATTAAGCCTTAGGAACAGATCCCCCAGTCCTCCAGCTTGTGTGTTCTTTTTCCTCTGCTGTGGATTCCCTGCTTGGGATGTTTAGTGTTGAGTCACAGCCTCTGAATGTAAAGACATTCTGATGAATTTACCCCGAAGAAGCCTGGACTCAGAATATCCTGAGAGACATAGTGGTAAGCGATACATTGTTGCTGTCCTCCAAGAGCCACAATTGCACCAAATTGGCAGTTGTTGCTCAGTTTTGCGGGGTTATTAGCATGGTTTCAGTGCAGCAGTTGGCTTTGATGAAGACATCATTGAAGAACAGCCTAAAGCTTTCCCCTGTGGATGCACATTAGGTTGGTTGACATGGGAAAGATTTACTAATCTGCTGATTGCGCTTGGACATTAGCCAGTTGCCAGACATAGCTGTTACGGTTTTCTTTCCCCTTTCACCTGAAAGACCTTTAAAAAATCTCTCCATTTCTAAGTATACCTGCCCAACTCACTGTTTCTAACAGAAAAACACTTTTAATTTGGGTAGCATAGTTCTCATGGGGTTGTTCTGATTAAATGTCTTCATGCATGGAATATTGTCAACGTAGAGTCTAAGACATAGCTATTTTTTTGCCTGTTGCTTTGATATTGCAGTTGCTGGTTTCAGCTGAGTATATTCTCCATGGTATGGTTTCTCTTAATTTGTATGTGTGAACATGTAATTCATAAACTAAAAGTCAAGCTGCCTGAGAGCTGGTTCCTGATGCTTATGGACAAGAAGATATGGCAGCCATAGGCCAGAATGTACTTCTCAGCAATCCAAAGGCTCAAAAGTTACAGAGTTAGAGTAAGAAATACCAGCTTTATATCAACAGAAAGTGGAGATGAGCTAATGGAAGTAGCTGGGCACTTCTTGAGTTGCTGGTCATCCCAGGGACAACTGGCTTCAGTTGATAGACAGGGGAGAAACGGGGGAGAGTGGAATATAAACCCTTTAGTCACTGTTCTCCTAACTGTGGTTTATTTATTATTTAAGATTTGAATCACTCCTTCTTCTCAACCCACTCAATTTTAAGTCCTTAAAAAAATTCAAACAAACTCAAAAATCAAATACAAAACAATCCAGTCCAACTTGCTGGCCATATATTCTTGGGTATGGGGCTCTCCGCTGTCTACACAAGATATATAGAGAATTTTTGAACATTACACAGTCCTGCTTTTTCTTAAAAACATATAGGACATACTTATAGATAAAGACTTCAGGTCATCTGCATACATGTGTATATCCCCACACAGAAGCACGCACACACACACACACAGAATTAAAAGATAATGAAAACAAATATTGTTTTAAAAGTAGAAATGTGTGGTTTTTTTTGAAGAATGATCTATAGTCTAGTTACTATGTTTAAGAATAATTCATTGCTTGAGGAGATGACTCCACCAGTAAAGTGCTTGCCATGCACACATGCGGACACGAATTTAGGCTTTCAGAATGTAAAAAGCCAGGCTTAGCAGTGTGGCTGTAATCTCAGTGTTTGGGGGGCAGAGAAAGGGGGACCCCCGGGGTCTGCTGCCTGTTATGTCAGCCAAATGTCTTAGCTCCAAGTTCAGGAAGAGAACTTGTCTGCAGGAATCAACTGGAGAGTGATAGGTAGATGCAGACACTCAGCATCAATCCCTGGCCATCATATGCACATACATGCACTCACACCCACGAACACATATGTATACACACATCTACACACAATAACTCATGATTTTGAAAATTCAGCCAAGAATATCCATATGAAATTTATGTAGATTGTGATAGTTTAGAAGTATAGTGTTTGGTATATATTACTGAGAAATCAGCATGGTTGACTAATTAGCAAAGAAGAAAAATCTCAAAGAACTTTATATTCTGGGCAACAAGTTTGCTGTCATCTGTGGCAGCTGCCAAGGGGCTCTAATGTCTATTCTCTCTTGAAATTTTGGTTATAAAAATAAAAACCGGGTTTTCAGAACAGGAAGTGATTTATTCATGGTCACGGAGCTGGCTAGTCTCTATTCAAAGCCTCCCCAGTTTCAGGTCAGTGTCTCCTCCCTGTGACCATATCAGTCTAAATCTTTAGTGGTTGTAACAGGGAAAATCTAAACTCTGGATAAATGAATAAATCTGGAAGAATTGGGGCTTTTGATTAAACCCTTTGGTGATAACTTAAAACAGATTCATTTACTGAACTGAGAACTTAAGAAGGATCAGTTGAGGTTGTTTTGGAGATAGTGTTCCTTAAGTGGGAGTGATATATCCATGGCTAGATCATAATTGCTTGAAAGAAAAGTGTTTTATGCTACTTGATGTCTGTCTAAACCCCAGGAAGTGTTCTGTACACATTGGAGGGAGTCAACAAATATTTGATTGACAGTCAGGGAGCACTGAGAAGTAAAGAGCTAATGTCAGTGTGCTTTGTCCAGTAAACAGTTCACAGCCTCCTATAATCTCTTCAACAGGGCTTGACTATCTGCAGCTAAACAGCAGTACTGTACTCCACAGTGTGTGTGTGTGTGTGTGTGTGTGTGTGTGTGTGTGTGTGTGTGTGTGTATGTTAAACTATTGGAAGTTTGTATGGTTTTTAATTGGCTAAGTGTAGGATATGAGTTATTATATTTACTGTTTAGTACATTGATATGACACAAGTTCTAAAATATGATGTAAAAAATGTAACAAAAGCAAGATAGAGAGCAACATGCATAACTGTTTTCATGCAGATCAATTATACCATCAGGGGTAGAGATAGGAGCATTAGAAATCCTAAGGAGCAGGGCGATGGTGGCACAGGCCTTTAATCACAGCACTTGGGAGGCAGAACCAGGTGGATCTCTGTGAGTTCGAGGACAGCCTGGTCTACAGAGTGAGTTCCAGGAAAGGCGCAAAGCTACACAGAGAAACCCTGTCTTGACCCCCCCCCCAAAAAAAAAAAGAAACCCTAAGGAAAGAGCACTACTAATAAAAGTGGCGCTACTTGTCCAGGTTGACATAAGATGAGTCATTTTAAATTGTTAAGAACCTTTGAAACTCTTCTTAAATACAAGTTGAACCTAGCCAGATGGGGTGGCAGACATCTGCAGTTCCAGCGTTTAGAATGCTAAGGCTGGAGGGCTGAGTTTGGGGACACACTGGGCTTCATACTGAGTTCCAGTCAAGCCTGGACTATAAATCAAGGCTGTATCTCAAAATACAAAATACATTTATTCTTTTTGCCCCTTTTGTGGTGCTGGGGCTCTAACCTAGGCCAGGGTCTTGCACATGCTAGGCACTCTATCCCTGATATTCAGGGTCTTGCATATGCTAGGCAAGCACTTTATCACTGATATTCAGTCTTGGCCCTAATTCTGTGGCTTACACAGAGTGCATGGTATGGGAGATCATTGTATTAAGGGAGATAGATGACGATGACGTAGCACAGAAGGCAAGCTATTTGGGAAGAGGAAGGGACCAGGAGGGTGAGAGGCAGAAAACCAGAGCAGATAATGGGAGTGAATATGAAAAAGTACACAATTTATTTGTATGAAAATGCCAAAATGAAATCCATCATTTTGTACAATGAATATATACTAAATAGAATACTAAGTTATATAAATGGCACCATACACCACATAACATTTTGTTTGTTTTACATAACATTTTACAAAATGCTCTCAAGATCTATTTAAATAATTGTGTGTATCAACTGTTTGATGATTGCTAAAAACAGCAACAACAAGAACAACAACTCCTCCATAAAACAAGGAAAAAAACCTAGCAAAGTTAAGTATTTAAAAAATAACTAGCAAAATTCTACAAAAATTCATTGTATACCCAGACTTTTAAAATATATATACATCTTGAAATGACTAACTCAAGCTAATTAGCATGTACATTACCTCTCATTCATATTTTTGTGGAGAGAGCACTAAAAATCTTCTCTAGCATTTTCCACAATACAACAAATTGTTCTTAACTGCATCATTAACTGCATATGCTACGAAGCAGATTTCTCTAGTACTTGGGATGGAGTTGGAGCTCCCGTTCATCCCAAGCAAGCTCTTTACCACTGAGCTACATCTCCAGCTATGGTAGATTTCTTGAACTTCCTCCTGCTATATATCTGAAATCCCATGTCTTTCGGAGAGCATCTCCAATACTCCCCTCTATCAACACTGTTCCACCCATGGTGATGCTTCTTCCTCTCTCCATGTCTATGAGATCAACATTTTAGGTAATAAGGTTTAGCCATATGTTCACACATAGTAGTTGATACATATTTGAAAGTGATGATCATGAAAAAAAAGTTTATAGTTTAGTAAGATCCTGGAAAGGGCCAAGTCCACTGAGGAGACGTTTACCCTGCTTAATTAATTAGCACCAGTAAAACTGTCATCTAAACATCTTAACAATTATAACAAGATAAAAACAAACTAAACACCAAGGTGAAAGAGTTGATTTTTAAAAAGAATGAGTGCCATGGATAGTAGAGAACTCTAATCACAATGAAAATATTTATGCCCAAACACATTCCACAAGAAAGTATTTATTTAATGTGTTTTCATAAATGATCTCTCATATTATTGCACTGAGCAAAATATGTGCTATTTTCTTTTAATGACATCAAATTGGAACCTAGCCATCTGTCTTGTAGAATTTCCCATCACTCATTTTTGGAGTGAATGAAGAATAATTATAGTGGCGATCATAGTGTTTATGCTGTGGAATGTAGCATCTTTATGTCCAGTGCCTCATTTATTAGACTGCCCTGGGTCTTTAACCTCCTGCATCACACTGCCTGGTGAGGATGGAAAATGCTGTGGTTGATCTTTTCCTGTGTTCCTACCCATGTCCTGTTTTGTTATATACCACCAAAAAGGTTGTTGAAGCTACAGAGAAAACTATTGCTATTTCACAAAAGAACCACAGTATTCCTTCTAATTTGCTTGAAATTCACCCATTGCCATATGGACCATAGCCCTGGGGACTTAGATGTGGTGCTAACCAACCTTTGTGCAAACAGTGTTACTCAGCAAGCTGGCATCTGCTCTAGGAGCATGTAATTGGAGAAAGGACTCAAGAAGCAGATTGAGTTTTCAGTCATATCAATAGTAGAATAAACACGAAAAAGAGCAACCGTCTCTGAGGGATAAATCAGATGTTCAACAACCAGCACCACACTGGTCATAGCACATAGTAGGCAATCAGAAGATATATACTGCATTGATTTTGTTCCAAAATTTAGACAAATGTTGGTAAAATTTAAAGACTGATTAAGAGAGTCCACTTGAAATATAATTTCTTAACAGTATTTATACCAATTCATAATGCACTTGGCAGGATTTAAACTTACTATTTTAAAAATAAAATCACACTCATTTCTTTAGATAAATGGCTTTTAAATAGGTGTATTCCATCAACAGGGATATCAATGTGGATTTTATTAACTCAATGTTATGATTTCATTTTAACCCTAACCTCTACAAGCAGTAATTAAGTAATATGTTCTTGCTTTATCTCTCTAGGCTCTTTGATTTTCTTCAATACACCAACACCCCTGTGAACCCTAAAGACTCATTGCCAATAGCATCTATACAGAAATTTCTTTAATTGCCTTCACATTTCCTTCTGCCTCTAAAATGGAATTCATAAATGCAGGTGTAGAGACATAATTAAGGGCGTGATGTTTTCTATTCTTCATAACAACTGTTCTGCTTCCTCCACATTCCAGCTTGTAAAGGTTTTTTTTCAATGCAGCAACCCATAGGAAAGCTTCACAGATGATACACACACACACACACACACACACACACACACACACACACACACACACTAAACTAGTCACTGCCACTTGAGAAAACTGAATAAAGACAAAAGAACTCGAACACTCCAATGTAATGAATTAAATATCTATTGACATGGCTTTGCATCCAGAGCCATTTTATTGTTCAATTATAGATGCCAATTATCAGTGAGCACTACACTGATTCTTTTTGATAAATGCAGTCAAATAACAGTTTACTGTATTTCTGAGTTCTGTATTCAGTAACTCAGACTGCATAACACACTTGAGTGAGCATATTTTGTGAATTTTTGTATTGATCAATGATAGATTGCACATTCAAAAGTGGGTCCATATCATTATTTTGTCTGGTAACTCGGCAACTATCTTAATTTGTCTATGCAGCACAATAAAAAATTGCTATCATTTAATTTCTTAATCACTTTTTTTACTTATGTGTGTGCTGTATGCATGTGCATACAAATATGTGTGCAAGTGCATGCCCCCATGCTACATGTATAGAGACTAAAGTTTAATGTTAAGTGTCTTCCTTGAACACCCCGTGACATACTCTCTTACCAAACCTGAAGCTGATTGTTTCAGCTAAACTGATGGCAAGTAAGTCTTCAGGATTCTCTTGTCTCCACACCAAGCAACCCTAGGCTCAACTGTTATGAGAGTTCTATGATTCAAACATAGGACTTCATTCTTACACAGCAAGTGCAATACCTACTGAGCCATCCCCTCAGCCTAATTAATTTTCTTTAGTGTATATGAAAAACATGAAAAAGAAGAAATATTATAATCCATGTATGAAATCTTAAGATGACTGTTCTAGTTGAGTCATGAGTTTACAAGTTATATCATTTATTGAATTCATTAATTCATATTTAATCCTACTCCAGGTTCTAGAATTCACGTCTCTTCCTTCCTGACGTTAGAGCATGTCTGCAATGAGTTCACAGTTATTCCATGTGCTGCATTATGGTGATTAAATTTGAGTGAGAAAACGTGGCAGTGGAGTGGATGTGGTAGGGAGTAACTTGCTCATACTTTTGTGAAGTCCGGGCTCTGTTTAAATTATGGTACTGGAACTTTCTTTGTTAATCACAATATCACATAATTAGACAGCACTATCAAAATTGTCCTGTATGTTTTATCTTTGTGGGTACTAAACTAAATCATAGATGGCAGACCCTAGACAAGTACACTATTCACTTTAATTTTAATGCCCTAACTGCCACAATACCATGTGTGAGGCATGCCACAAGGCTAGTTGGTACTTCTGGGGAAAAATTTTTTTCAGTACTATTTCTAAACTAGGGATAAATAAGGTTTCACTCTTTAGAACTGTCAATTCAGAATATATGCACACTCAATTTAACCAAACAATCAAGAACATACTTAAAATAGTCTTGAAAAGTTCAGTGTTTATTCTTTAAGCATGCTTTTTAAATTAGAAATTAACATTTAAGAGAAAACAAACAGAGAACTGTGGCAAAGTAGGGCTAAAAAAAATCAACTTTAGCATAGGCCATGTGGATTCTTTTCTCTGAGAAGGCATTCCAGATCCCAGAGATATTCAGTGGTAAACAGAATTCACATCCATTTCCTACTTTGGAAAAATCCACACAGAACTCATGTGCTTCTCTGTTCCCTCCAAACAAAGAATGTTACCTTAAAATGGGGTTTTCCAGGTGAGTGGGTCTAATGACTATGTAGTATATTAGATACAATATTAAAAGACACAGAGGTATTTAATTTTAGTGTCAGAATTACCAGTGCCAGCTCTATTGCCTCAGTTTCCATAACAATAGAATGGGACAATAAATGACAAGTTTTCTACCTTCAAAGGCTTTCTGTGAGGATAACATTAGATAGTTCATGACATACTATAAGACATAAACCAGTCAGTGTCATGGCCATTTTATAGCAATATCCTTAAAATTGAAACATCCAATCCTGGAGAGAGGCTACATAAGACACATGAATTAAATTTTTTCTAGGCTCAGACAGTAAACAACCAGCAAATCTCAGAATGTTCCTAGAACTTACAAGATTCACAAACCCCTCATCTCCATGTATGGTGGTTTAAATGACCCCCCCCCCCATTATCATATGTTTGAATACTTGATCCCTAGTTAGATAACTGTTTGGGAAAAATTAGGAGGTATGGCCTTGCTGGAGGAAATATATGCTGTCACTGGTGGTGGGCTTTGAGGTTTCAAAAGACTTATGCTGTTCCCATTGTGTTCTCTGCCTCCTGCTTGCAGTCAAGTTGTGAGCTTTCAGATGTTGATGCTGCCATGCCTTTGTTCTACCATCATGGACTCTAAACCCCTGGAACCATAAGCCAAATTAAACGCTTTCTTTTTAAGTTGCCTTGGTCATGGTGTTTTATCTCAGCAATAGAAAAGTAACTAATACACCGAGGTTGTATAAACACTAACTGCTGCTAGGAGCAGAGACTCTCTAACCTGTCCAGCTGCCTGCCAGCTGTGTAGGAAACACCAGTGGTGCAGCTCTCATGAGTTATAATCTAGCCTGAGGTGGGCTTTGCAGTAATGTAGCTGCCTCTGAGTCATTCATGCTCCTGTAAATAACCCCAATAAATTCATTGGTTCATCAAGGCAGAATTTGGTGAAATTGTTGCTTTGGTGGTTATTGGCCCCCTATCTTGTGTAATTAGATACTTGATCATGCCTTCCTAGGAAAAGTCACACAACAGTTTTAAGGCAGTAGCATGGTGAGTTTGAGACCAGTCAGTCTCAATTACATAGGGGATTCCAGACCAATCTAGACATTGAATGAAATCCTGAAAAAGAGGGGGGGAGAGAGAGACAGAGATATAGATGGAGAGAGAGAGAGAGAGAGAGAGAGAGAGAGAGAGAGAGAGAGAGAGAGAGAGAAAGAGAACAGATATCTTTGGGAATGATGGTTCATATCCACAATCACAATACTCTGGAAGGCTGAGGTAGGAAATTCACAAAAGCTAGAATGGAGTGCATACTGAGTTCCTGACTAGCCTAGACTATAAATCTACACTCTGTCTCCAACACAAAACAAAATAAAACAAAAGCCAAAGAAAAAGTAACAAAAAGTTATAAAGTATTGGAGGAAACAGAACAAAGGTAATGAGGAATGTGAAATATGACTAAAGTACATGATATACACGTCATAATGTGTATACATATAGAATGTCATAATGAAACTCATAATTTTATACAATGAGCATGTGCTGATTAACATTTAAAAGGCATATCAAAAAATGGGGCCACAGAGCTGGCTTAGAAGTTAAGAACACATTTTGTTTTGGCAGAGGATCCAAGTTCAGTTCCAAGCACACACAGAGCATCTCACAAATATGTGTGACTCCACTTCTAGGGGATTTGACATCTGCTTCTGACCTCCATGGGAACCAGGGATGAAAGTGATGCATATACATACATTCAAACTATTCATACACATAAAATAAATAAATCTTAAAAGTGGTATATAAAGTATTACTTACATTATCCAATTACTTTTCTCAAGCTATTGTCACTTTTTAGGTTATTGCTAATATTGAGAGTGAAGAATTTCTCATGGTGTGCTTGTAAACCTTCTCATGGAGGAAAAAGCTCTGATTTGTGCTGTGTTGCTGATAACTGTAGTATAAATTCATACCATGTCCAGCTTTTAAGCTGGTGGTGAATTGGTTCTGGCATAGAGCACATTACGGGAATATCAAAGAATATTTAACTGGAATAGAGGAAGTTTTGAGAAAAAAAATCTTTGAGGTCGCAACCTTTTCTTTGTGTTGTCTGCAATCATTTTATATTCTTGCTATTTCCTTCAAACCTCTTTTTCTAATCTCCCTTATCTACTAAATCAACTCTGACTGCCTCCGGCTGTTATGAAAATTGAAACTGGCTGAGTATTTATTTGTTTTGTGACAAATACTCAAATACTATAATATAAATATCAAATACTGTGACAGTTACCCTAACAATATGAAAAATCTCATTTCATAAACTACACTAGAGATTAAATAAAACAAAATTTAAAAGATGGCTAAAATACATACTGGTAGAAAAAGAAAACCCACACACAACATCTTCCCTCTCCGACAGTCACAGGCAGTAGAATGCATCTATACTGGAATTTGTCATCAGTTCTGTGTTCAAGTCTTAGTGTAACCACTATTGATGTCTGGTCATGAGCAGGCCTCCATGTCAATTCCAGGTGCAGTTTTAGCTCCTGATTGGTGGAGAGGACAACATTCACCCACCATCATCTGTCCACACTCTGTCATGAAACGGGAGAAAGTACGGGACAGCATTTTGTAAACAGTGGAGTACTGAAAAACAGTCAATGACTTCTGAGGGTCACTGATTGGTAACACCTTCATCTAGCTTGTTTGAAGTACTGGGTTTAATTCTCAGCCCCACAAAAGAACCAGCCCATCATATATATGCTAGTTATTATCATGAAGTTGTGGCTACTTAGTACAAGAGGATAATTAAGGTGATCGGAGTATTGGATAGACGAGAGAGCAGGTTACCTTCCTCTGGTGTAATGATGCTGAACACATTAGTTACTTTGCTCATTTCCATTACAAAACACCTGATAAAAGACCTCATAAAGGAATGTTTTATTTGGTCTCAAGTCTTGGCAGCAGGATCACGAGGTATATTGTTCCAATGCATCCATGGTTAGGAACCAGAAAGTGATGAATGTTGGTTCTCAGCTAACTTTCTCCTTTTTGTTCAGTCTGGAAAGACACTTTAATCATGGTGTCACTCAGCTTCAGGTTAAACCTTTGTGAAAACACTCACAGACACATCCAAAGGTGTGTTTCTATGATGATTCAAATCCCAATCAAGTTGACAATGCAGATTAGCCATCATATTGAATTCTAACCTGTCTGAAGGGAAGATGTGAGCTGTCTGAGGAAAGAGAGGGACGAGGGTATTTGGGCACTTAGAATGGCATATGCAGGTTCCTCTAGACAATGGTTCCTAACCTTCCTAATGTCGTGACCCTCGAATACAGTTCCTCAGTTTGTGTTGACCCCCTCCTCAAGCATAAAATTATTTCATTGCTACTTTAAAACTGTAATTTTGCTACTATTACAAATCATAATGAAAATATCTGATACAGGATATCTGATATGAGACTCTCCTATGAAAGGTTCACTCAACCCCCAAAGGTTGAGAACCACTGCTCTAACAGGACTAAAGGCACAGTTGATCCCCACGACAGGGAATAGCAGAACCCTCCCTCCCTCCCTGCTGTTATCATTAATTATATACATTCACGCACAGGGGTGATTGAAAAGCAGCTGCGTCATATTCAGAGGTAATCAGGGAAACTCAGACATTTTCCCCCTTCCCTTTTTTTCCCTCCAACCCCTTCTGTGTCCTCTTCTTTCAATATCTTCTATGTCTTTCCTTATGCTCTCTCTCAAATTGATGGTCTTTTTTCCTTTGCTGATTAACTTTAAACACAGAGTATGGCATTCCAGTTAAATATCTCCCATGTTTATATGGATGGTAAAATGAATTTTATGTAGGTTGGCAGCAAAGTGAACTATATGACCCATCAATCTTTGAAAAAAATGTTATAAGAAGCTGGTGAAAACCCATAGTCTAACACATCTGGGGGAGTTTCTGAGGCTCCAAAAGTTCATAGAGAATCACAAAGTCGCCCAGTAAGAAAGGCAGAAAGACTTGGGATACTGAAACAGATGCCTGTTCCTAGTCATTCTGGGAACTTTTGGAAACTAGGGTTTAATAAGAATCAATGGCAGTGTTTGTCAACTAAGTCACAACTGAGCATAAACGAAGCTGCATAGAAGGTAGGCTACGAGGACATGTCTTTCATCCTATCTTATGGAGGAGCCCATCTTTCATTACACTTCTTTGGCTGTCATTCTGAGACAATGGAGATCTGGGTCAACACTCCACACACCCTGCACTATCATCCTGTGCAGGCATTTCTACACTAGTCCTGGGATTTATAACAGATAACACAGTAGGTAAATGGCACATAATATTATTAAGTGGGCCTTTAGCTGGAAATCTCTGATGTTTTTCCCTAGTAAACTGACCAAGGTAATCTTTATCACTTACTTTGCAAATTAGAAAATCTTGCTGAACATGTTTTTTCCAGTTTTATGAAACAGGAAAATTTGTTATAATGAAGGGGGTCAAAGGGCAGCTGCTTCCCTTAAGCCCTAGGCCTGACCTTGCTTAAGTTCACTTTTCACTTTTTTTCCTCTAACTAAAATATAGGTCTTTCCATGCTTTGAGTGTTTCAGTGCAAGAAAGGGACACTCACAGGGACAAAGCTTCTCAATTGGCTCCCCAGAGATGGAGAACAAAGGAGAGCCAGTGAAGAGAAGGATCAAGAATAGAGGATGGCTTCTCTGCAGACCTTTGCAGAGGTGCTTTGATTGTCCTCCCAAAGGTGGCAGCATGCTCTTTCAGCTGAAACTTTCAGCCCTAGTTTTATGAAACCACTTATGTGGAGGGAAAGAGATAAAAGACCAAGGGATCATGAAAAGAAAATTTTCTTTCTAGTTCCACTTACAATCATTTAAGCCTTCCACTGAAAGCAGTACTTTAAGAATGCCCCATGGTGAAAAACTTCCTTACAGTTCCATTCAGGCCTTGATCATTGTGATGGCTAATTGCGGTCTTCAAGTTGATTGGACCGAGACTAGCTGGATTAGTGAAGCACACCAGTGGGTATGTCTGTGATATGATTCCTGTGATCATTAACTAAGGAGGGAAAGGCCCAACTTGAATGTGGATGGCACCATCTATTAGGCTGGTGCTTACCACTCCACTTGGTAGCATGAACCTTGGAGAGTAGAGCCTAAAAATGAGGCAGACTAAAGTCTCATACAATAGACAACTTTATTCACAGCATCAGTCAGTTTATGCTCTGAGAGTTTAGAAGAGTCACATAAGTAAGGTGTACAATTACAACAGCAAGCTGCGCATAGAAAAAATATGTTTTTCCACAGAGGTGTAGAAACAAATAACAATAGCCAGTTGTAATGAATAATCTAAAGCAAACTCACTCCCATCTGCTACACCTGGGAGAAGCAGGAAAGCACATTCCAAGAACAATTCCATGATCCGAGGACAACAGGAGAACACATGACCCACAGAAACCCACTAAGCAAACCTCATAGGGGCTCACAGAGACTGAAGTGACAATCACAGAGCCTGCATGGGTCTGAGCTAGATCCTCTGCATATATGTTACAGTTCTTAGCTTGGTGTTTTCTTTTTGTTTGTTTGGGTTTTTGTTGTTGTTGTTGTTTTGTTTTGTTTTGTTGTTTTGTTTTTCAAGACAGGGTTTCTCTGTGTAGTTTTGGTGCCTGTTCTGGATCTTGCTCTGTAGACCAAGCTGGCCTTGAACTCACAGAGATCTGCCTGGCTCTGCCTCCCAAGTGCTGGGATTAAAGGCATGCACCATTGCCCCCGGCTTAGCTTGGTGTTTTTATGATACTCCTAACAGTGGGAATGGGGGATGTCTCTGACTCTTGTGCCTGCTCTTGGGACCCTTTTCCTCTTGGGTTGCCTCACCCAGACTTTATATAAGGGTTTATGCCTAGTCTTATTGTACCTTATTATGATGTGTTGGGTTGATATTCCTGAGAGGCCTGCTCTTTCTTTGAAGAGAAATGGAAGAAGAGTGGATCCCAGGGAGAGGAGAAGTGGGGTAGGGGCTGGGAAGAGTGAAGGAAAGGGAAATTGCAGTTGAGTTGTATTGTATGAGAGAAGAATACATTTTTAAAAGGCAGAAAAGAAAGAAGGAAAGAAGAGAGAGAGAGAGAGAGAGAGAGAGAGAGAGAGAGAGAGAGAGAGAGAATCTGAGGTCACAAGATTCTTGTCTTGTTTTCTTGGAGTTTTCTCACAAGCACTCAGAATTCCCCTCACATAGCCCCATTCTTGGACAGCATTCTGACAGGCTGAGGCTCCAGATGGGCTAAAAGGGAAGGAAAGATTAAGTCTGCTAGGATGGGCATACTCTTCACTGCCTCATAGGCTGTGAGGGGAAGAGTTTTCCTGAAGGATGTCCTTCCTCCATGATGTTTCTATCCTGTCATGGGCCTAAAGGCAATGGGACCAGCTGACCACAATAATTCAAAATAAATCTTTCTTCCTTTAAATTGTTATTCTCAGTATTTTCCACAGGGACAAAAAGTCTGAGTGATATATTCATTGCAACTGCTCCTGAAGTGAGGAGTTATGCAGATGGCGGAAGACTTAGCAATCATGACTCATTCCACTTATTTTAAATAAAGATGAGAAGTATGAATTCCCCATTATATAGTGAACATATGGGAAAAAATCATTCTGGTATTTTTATATCAACTAAGATGATAGCACCTATTTGAACCTGTAATGCTAAAAGAAGTTGAATATTGGTTAAACTAAAAGTAGAATCATGGCTTTAAGTCTTTTGAAAAGCTACTAATATGATCTCTAATATTTAGGAGCAGGAAAGTAAAGATCAACAGCTATTTCACCATTTACATGAAAACAAGTGGCCAGGAATGAGTATCTGGGTTTTAATCTTATGTTTAAAATCTAAAAGTTCAAAAGACTTTCATGAGAAAGAATTAGTCAAGGAAAAAGGAGAAAGTTAGAGTTATCAAACATTAGAATAAAACTGTCTATATTTTATATTATATAAATGTGCCCTGTGGTGGTTTGAAAGAAAATGGTCCCCCCGAAGGTACTAGCACTATTAGGAGGTATGGTCTTGTTGGAGGAAGTATGTCACTGTGGGGGTGGGCTTTCAAGTCTCTTTTGCTCATGCTTCCCTCAGTGTGACTGTCAGTCGACTTCCTGTTGTCTCTAAGTCAAGATGTAAGGACTCTCAGCTCCAGCACCATGTCTGCCTGCACACCACCATGCTCCTGGCCATGATGATAATGGACTGAACCTCTGAAACTGTAAGTGAGCCACCTCAATTAAATGTTTCCATTTATAAGAGTTGTCATGGTCATGGTGTCTCTTCAGAGCAATAGATAATCCTAAGACATGCCCCATGCCTTCTACGTGCTGGGGAGATTATTTCATTCTAACAGGTATGTATACTTGTCATAGTCTATAATTATATCTTGTAGGCTAGAGGAGTGTTTGATGGGTAGTAATGTATCATGACTGGTTGAATAATATCCCAGGAGAACTGAAGTTTGAAAACTCTGGCCCCCATATGACAGAAGAGAAGAGAAGACAACTTGTCTTACTGTGAAGTGCCTCATCCTCTGCAAAAGGGAAGAAAGGGCAGAAGCTCCAGAGCCTCCTCAGGTTAGCTCATTTTCATTGAGTTGATTCACATTTTAAACTCACTATGAAACTTCCTGCCTTTTTATATCTGCTTTTGTCTCTCCTCCTTCTTCAGAGGAAGTGTGAGGGCCACAGGCATTGCAGATTCTAAAACTTAGGGGAGGGTTTCTCATCCACCTGTGCTGCTTTGGCCCTGAGTGACTTCCCACAGGTGAGATCTGGTTTGCTGGATCTTGCCTCTGAGCC
Organism: Peromyscus leucopus; assembly: GCF_004664715.2. Classification (NCBI taxonomy): domain Eukaryota; kingdom Metazoa; phylum Chordata; class Mammalia; order Rodentia; family Cricetidae; genus Peromyscus; species Peromyscus leucopus. The sequence continues at coordinate 16,795,153 of NC_051064.1, read as the reverse complement.
TACTGACATGGCGTTCCGTGAGACTTGTTCTAGTAATTTATTTTGGTTGCTGGATGGGGCCAGCTGCATCTAGAATGGTTTCCCCTCGAGAAATTCCAGCTTTCCTCAGCCATTTCAGCACATTTCAGGCCCCTTCTCATCACTAGTTCTGTTAGTTACCACATAGCTCTTGACTATTAGGACGATTCACAAGGAATGTTCACAAAATAGAGTGGAAGTATTTGCTGAATACTGATACAAAGAAACTAAAAGGGAGAAGGAGTTATTTGTGCACACAGTTCCCTGGGATATAGTCTGTGAAGGAAAAAGTATGGTGTTAGAGCAGCTCCTGGCTGTGGCAGGTGTGGCTCACATCTGGAGAGATCAGGAAGTCGAGGAGGGGAATTTGGACACTCGTGGCTTTTTCCTTCTTCCCCCACTTTGTTCCCCACTCACCCTAGTGGACGGTGCTCCTACATTCATGATGCATCTCCCCTCCTGATTTAAACCCAGAAAACATCCTTGCAGATGTGATCAGAGATGGGTCTCCCAGGTTATTCTATATCCAGGGAAGATGATAATGATGATTAAATACAGAGAGAATAATACTCAACAGATGATATCTGTGGTCAGCAAGGAGCATCACAATGTCCCAGTTCACTCATGTTGGTATCACAGAAGTGTAAAAACCCAGTGGCTAATCCACAATAGACAAAGTGCCTCCATTTTTGAGGCAAGAAGACCAAGCTAAGAAGTCTTCCATATTTGATAAGGGCAATTTGGGGGTTCTTTGTTGATTTTATTGCAAAAGTTTCACTAAAGAAAATTCTGATCTCTCTAATCCTTTGTAAGAGAGCACCTTCCACCCCACATATTGACTACCTCCAAAGTCTCTACAAATACCATCACATTGAGGATTAGGTTTCAACACAAAAACTTCAGTGTATAAACTTTCTCTTTGTAACATATAGGGAGGCTGCTTTCAGCTTAGTAACAGGAAGCTCTCTACAAACACTTGCTAATCACAGAACAGGAGCCTTCTGGAATGACTGCATCATGGATGGATGCACTCAGCCGGAAGGAGCAGGGCTGTCTTGCTGCTAAGGTCTACTCACTATATGGGCTGGGGAATGAGCCAGGTGGAGATGATCTGTCATATAAAGCCTTGATGAAAGGTTAGATATCTCAGCAGGACTGCAGCCATAGCAGTGAGAACCTGGTGGCTAGTGTCACCAAACCTCACTGGTTTGTCACGCATATCTGTGTCTATGCTCTGAGCCAGCTCTTAACCAGCAAGTTTCTTTCTGACTCCTCTGTCATCACACAAGGGTTAATGTGAGTTTTCCTACTGTCCATGCTAATTTACTGTTCAGTGCTGGCTGAGGCTTCAGGTAGAGTGGATGTTATGGAAGAAAAGAAAAATAAAAGGTTGCTTCTGCCTTTGTGTTTTTAGTACTGGAGAAAAAACAGAGCAGACTAGCTGGAAGCAGAAGAGGTGAACCTGGGGACAAAGAACAGATGGAATGTGAGGAGGGCACAGAGAGACAGATTCGCTGGAAACACAAAGGGAATGAAATAAATCGTGTCAGAATATTAAGGAGATGGTGGAAGTGGAGAGAAAGGGAGGGAGGGAGGGAGGCAGACAGACAGATAGACAGAGATTGATTCAACAAAGGAGTGTCAGGGAGAAATCATGGGAAAGCAAGAGAGAACACAAAGTAAGGGAACTATAAACAGATTTTTACGTAGCCTTTTGGTTTCTTTGAGGATCTTTTTTCTTGAGTAGTGAGAAAAGCAAGAAGAGAATGTTGGTTGATGCACTGACTCAGCCTCCAAAATACATCCTTGCAGGTTACCCCAGAGGTATGTGCTCTCTCACAGGATTGCCTGATTCTCTGTAAGACTCTGTCATTGTCTTTACTTTTTCAAGACACCAAGAACTTCCTTCAAGTCAGGCAAAAGCTTTATGGTACAACTGTGACTTCTGAGTAGAGAGTTCTTAATTTCTAATTATTCTCTAGGCCAAAGAGCATACATACACCTTGATGATAGTGACTGTACCGTACTCATTTCTATCAACAGAAAGAAACAAGAATTTTAATGTATTATTTATTATTATGATTACAACAATGAGCTTTATTTAAAAGTGATGGGTTATTCATCACAAAGAGAGCCAGGTAAGTGTGCTTTTCTGTAGTTTGTAGCTTTCACTAGCTTTTTGTTGAGCAAACAAAAATGAGACATGTCTCTTTCCTAGACATCAGCTGCAGGCTAAGAGGTGCAGCCAGACTAGACAACAGAGGAGCAGCTGTGGCCATCAAAGAAGTGCAGAGTCTCATCGAAACATCCCAGCTCAAGTAGTCAGATTTAAAAAAAAAAAAACTCTAAAAGTTCTGTTGTCTTTCTTGTCTTCCTAACTCATTAATGGCATCTTGTTAAATGTCTTCTCTTAGCCCCTTTTGTTCTTTATCTTTGTATTTTGTGTCAGATTCTCTGACACATGGACCTGTGCTAAAACCCATCAATGTCCCTGTTGTGCAGTATTTATAGGCACAGAGGTGTTGTCATCTGTTACTATGGAAGTGATGGCTCTCAGCTTTTCATCGGCCCCCTCCCATCACGTATGCCTGCTCAATGTGTAGTACTTTTATTATTTCTTGTCCTGAAAAACTGTCTTATCAGCTCATTAGTAAAATACATCCGCAAATATGAACAGCTTTATGGTGCATATAGAGTTGTTTTGTTTTGTTTGGTTGTCTGTCTGTTAGAGTTAGGTCTTTTCACAAATATTGTCACCTTTTGCATATTCAAGGGAGATTGATAAAGACTGGTCTATTTTCTGAGTTTAAGGCATAACACAAATAAAACTGATTAATCCTAAAGGCAAAAAACCTTGTTTTTGCATGTTGTTCACAAACTATCTTGGCTGTCAATTTTGGACTAAATATGAACCTTGAGGATGAGGGGTGAAATTCATTTACTCCTGGCAAAATATGACTTCCTGCTTCTAAGAATAAAGGCTTGAAAAGTCTTATTAAAGGAAGGCTCCAAAAAGACTTCTTAACTTCAAACAGGTCTTACAAAACAATTCTGATGAGTTAAGTACCCATGAATTAGAAGCATATGTATTAAATTTCCCTTAAAATACACATGGGTTTAAAAATTAAGGGTGCGAGGGAGTCTTGGCAAAAATCTATTTTAGGTTTGCCTAAATCCAAACCATTTGAAAAGTAATGCTAAGAAATAAGACAAAAGACTGATTAAAATTCTTCAACAGTTTGGAGAATCAAGGATGTTTTATTTTGTTTTTTAATGATTTAAGCTTACTTCAATAAGAAATACTGAATTTATTTAAAAGATTTTTTTTTTTTCTAAAATGAAGGGAAAACTGCCTGGGAGCAAGATATGTTTTCTGAAAACTTCAGATCCTTGAGAAAAAAGTTGGAAGACCTTGACAATCTTAAGTAAGGCCAGACAGACTGGAGTAGAAAAGAAGTTCAGTTCAGGGGAACTGTGACATTTATTCCTGCTCCATTGCTTGTAGCCGATCAGCAAGAGTAATGAACAACTGCAGAAACACCAGGCTCACTCATTCTTGGCGTTATTTGTGTACACACACACACACACATAGAGACAGAGACAGACAGACAGACAAACTCACACACACAGAGAAATAGGAGAGAGAAGAGAAAGAGAGAGAGGAGAGAGAGAAAGAAAGGAGAGGGGAGGGGGGAGGAGAGGAGAGAGAGAGAACTGCGAACTCCGTGGATAGTTAGCATGTGTCCGGCGTGTATATAGAGAGAAAAGAGTTTGACACTAATGTGCTATACAACACTTAGACCAGACACAGGGCTGCAGCACTCACTGAGACCACATGGCAATACAACATGGAAAGTGACTGATTTGTTTGATGTAAATCTAAAAAACAAAACACAACTGAATTTAGATTAAAATTTCAGTAAATCCTATTCTGGAGAGGTTGATATTTATAGTTCCCACTCTGACTAGTTCTGACAGGTTCCTCTTACCAGAAAGCAAAGTCTTGGAATTGTCATTCAAATGCTCCCCTATTGAGCTCTGAGCTAAAGGCAGAGAATCGCAGTGAGCTAGGGTCATCCAACACCATGACTATTACATGACATGCAAACACAGAAATCTGCAAAGTGAGATGGAAAGCCATTTTAAAGAATGCTTCAAATCAGTAGACTTAGAAATAAAGTGTCATTTCTGTTGTGCCCTATGCGCAAGACCCCCAAAAGACCACCAGAGACGTGAACTCACCAAAATGCAAAAGCAAGGTTTATTGAAGCAGTTCAAGCCATGTGGCAGGGACCTAGTCAAGCCAGCCAACACCGTACAGGCTGGAGGAGGTGACTGCCCCTCTGCAAGCTCAGGTTTTAAAGGCAAAAACCATAAGGTTACATCATTTAGGGGTACTAGTACAGGTACAATTCTGATTGGCTCAAGTTTTAGGGGCTTTCCAGAATTTCTGTGTTATCTTACTTTATAGTTTTAACCCATTGTTTGTCAAACTTTATAGACTATCTCCAGCATTGGGGCATTCTGTGCTTAATTAGTTGTCACCAGATGGTTCTTCAAACATCCTGACTTTGTCCTGGGACCTATGTCAGCAGCTCTCAGAATTTTGAAAATCAGGCCTGTTTCAAGCTGGGGTGAGGGGCTTGCTTGAAATGGGGGTGCTTTGGTTTCTCAATTTCCATATGACTTGTTTCAATTTTTTTTTTTTTTTTTTTTTTTTTTTTTTTTTTTTTTTTTTGTTGTTGTTGTTGAGACTTGGTCAAGAAGAACAAAGGCAAACCAGGAATAAGGGTCAGGAAGGATGTGCAACTTTAAAGTCTACTTTAGTTCAGTAAGCACTTGTTAAATACTTTTGTTATGCTAAGCATTATGATAAGGACCTGGTTAAAAAGATGAATGAAAAGTTTAACTTAAGTTACTGTAGGTCCATTTTTTAGGCCTGATAACTAAATGCACAAGCTTTGATTCAGTGCTCATCTTAGTGATTAATACATGTCCTGGGTTTAAATATAGCATCCATTAATTTTAGTGCTAGTGTGAACCTGAACAGTTTACATAATCTCTTTAATCCACAGTTCCTATGTTGATAAAATGATGCTGTCATTAATTTCCCCTGCAGATCTGATGTGGATTAATGTAGGATCTAGAACTTAGTGCACAGGACTGGCATTTCTTTTGTTAGTGTTGAGATGGATCTTAATGCTTTAGAAGAACAGAAGACAGAGTGTAGGATTGCTCTTCCATGATGGGGAGATAAAGAGCTTTTACTCTGTAGCATACCACCCAAAATACAATAGCTGTAAATAATGACTATTTAATACATATTATACATCTGTGCATTAACGGAGTGGTTCCCTCTTGTGGACTAAATCATCTGGGGAGTCCATGGTCTAGAAGATGCTCACTTATGTCTGGAGCCTTAGTTGAGCAGTTGAGACAGCTGGCATAATCAGTTATATCTTGGCTAAAATGGAACTGATCAGTACAATTGCAGGGGAAATCTTCTAAAAGAGGGTGTTAAAGATGAACCTTCTTGGATGAAATTGATACTTTCTCCAAGTCATTTTAATCTAGGGACTTCACATTATTCCCGTTCTTGCACATTTGGAGAAGCCCTGCTGTAAAAAGATGGGTTGAGTTATCTAGATGAGGTAGGACAGGCATATCCCATGGATGAACCAAGATACAAGAACGGATGTGAACATGGTCTCAGGGATGTGGAAGGAGGAAGAAAAAGGAGAAAAGAGGAATGTGAAGACATTTCAGGAAGACACTAAATGGGGAATGAATGGAAGCGCCACACACTGACCATGATTTTTGAGATTTGTGATTGGGGCAGAACTTGAGGCTATAAAATTAATGCTACAAATAAGAACAGCCATAAATATAAGGCTTCTTGCATAACAGCCTTTCCATATTAATTTAATAACCAGCACTTGCTGAACTCTTGGGTGAGTTAGGAGTTCAGCTGTCTGAGCGCTACTGGAAATCATGCATGGAAGGCCTTCTACTTATTCACGTGGATAAGCCCCAGGGTCTAATAAATGCTCTCAATCACTAAGAAACCAATCATGTTTTGTTGTGACTTGGACAGGAATAGATCAATAGCCCTCTAACATGTTCATTATGTTTAATATTTTATGCATATGTAAGATGATTGATCATCTAAACTGCTCGGATGTGATTACTCATCTCAAGTTCTGCTCATGGCCTGCCTGTTTGCAAAAGGGCTTTGTTATTAAGAAGCATAATAAAGTACTCTAGGTTTATTTTCAGCCATAAAGAGAAGATCCATTCAATTCTCGAGAGTTTTGAAGATGCTGAAGGTGGTAAATAGCTCTGTTTGCCTACAATAACTAAATGTCTATACCTGAGATTTTCCAATATAGTAATTCTGCTGCATTCTAACGTTGTATGTTCACCTGCAAGTCTCCAAAAGACATAAACAAAACAGAGAAAGAAACGTGAACCAACACTGTAGGTTTAACAATATTTTATTCCCCAGAGTTAGATGATAGATCTCACTGGGATGAACCTGTGATATTCCTGCTGAATTCGGAAATTTCTCCCATCATTGCTTTCTACCTCTGACCTCCATCATGTCCTAAGCACTACCGCACTCTTCACTATTTGGAAAGTGGTTAAATGTCATGTCTAAAAGTTATTATTTCTTATAACCTAGACCTATTTCCTTGTTTTCTTATTTTCCCTGACTGCTTCCCTACTCCCCTTTGTTGCTGAAGATTTCACTAGCTTCTTCCTCAGCATCTTCCTCTCTAACAGGTCCCAAGTCCTGCGGTTTCAACCTCTACCCAAGTTGAGCATTTACCATTTACATTCAGTTCTACTGTCATTGATACACTGATAAGTTTTTTCTCTCTCCATTAGAAAATTACAATTAAAAACTTCTCCATGCTGATCCCATTACATTCTGATTTTCATCTAATCCATTCATCATTTTTAACTCAAAAATTCACTACATTCCAGCACTGTTCCACACACAGCAGATAGAGCTGTAAACAACTGAGACATAAATCAGTGCCTTCTTGGAGCTGGTATTCTGTGTGAAAAGGCAGAAGAGAGCAAAGATAAATTACATAAAGGATTCAGACTGTGTAGATGATAAGGTGAATAAAAAAGTATGTAGGAGGATTTGAGGTGTTAGATAGGAAGTCTAAAATTTCAGATAGAGTAATGGAGAATTTTACCAGATTTTTTTTCTTTTGTGCCATCAACCAGTTCCCAAATCATGACACAGAGACTCCATATTAGTTATGAATGCTTGGCCTAGCTTAGGCTCGTTTCTGGCTAGCTCTTATAATTAATCTGTTTCTCTTTATCTACCTTTTACCTTGGGGCTTTTTACCTTTCTTACTTTCTGTCTGTCTGTCTTACTTTCCTGCTGTCTCTATGTCTGGCTGGCTGGTGGCTGCCTGGCTTCTGGCCTGGGCATGTCACTCTTTTTTTCCTTGTTCTCTTCTCTCTTCTCCTTCTTCTTTGTTCCTTCTATTCATTCTCTCTGCCTGGCAGCCCTGCCTATCCCTCCCCTGCTTAGCTATTGGCCATTCAGCTTTTTATTAGACCAATCAGGTGCCTTAGGCAGGCAAGGTGAAACAGCAACACATCTTTACATAATTAAACACACATCCTTACATGTTAAGCAAATGCAGCAGAAACAAATGTAATACACCTTTAAATAGTTAAAGTAATATTCTGCAGCATAAACCAATGTAAAACATCTTTGCCTAGTTAAAGTAATATTCCACAACAGAGAATTTCTCCCTGGGAGGAGAATCTTGAGGAAAAGTGGAAGAAATCAGAGATCTAACTGGAATGTAGTTAGGGTAACAATAATTGCTATGGGATATCTATCATCCAAATACATTTGCTTATTTTTTTTTAAATATGTACTTATCCATCCTATGGTTGAGTATTTTCTATTTGGTGATTAGACTTTGTATGGAATTGCCCCAATAGTAAAGTTAGGCCGAGTTCCACAGTTCAGGGAAAAACCCTCATTTCAAACACAAACCAAGTCTACAGATGTGTGGGTTCCCATGCCAAGCTCACTTCTAACTCCCTGACTGAACATTCAGAACTTTCCAGTATCTTCTTATGTTTGGTGATGTGATAGAGCAACTCACAGAACTTAGAAAATCTTTACATTTACTATTGAAGGTTTAGCAAAGCAAAGGGTTAAACTAATAGCCAATCCAAGGGAGAGAAGTGAACAGCCAGGTTTTATTTATTCTAGTTCAACTTATAGTTACTCTATTTTTCTCTTCACATGGTTTGTGTTCTTGATTCTTTGCATGTGAGAAAATTTTTGGTTTAATACCAGACATGGTAAATTTTATTCCATTGGGCGTGTTGGATATTTTTGTATTCCTGTAAATATTTTTGACCTTTGATTTAGAAAAAAAATTTATGTTACTTAATCAGGTTGGGTTTTCCAGGCCTTTTAGGATTTTTTGGGTGGGATTACAGTTGTATTTTATCTAAGACTAGTTTATCCCTCACCACTATGACAAGACCCTTTAGAGATTTTCTTCACTGGCTGGTTGGTTGCTTTCTTGACCCTTCTTTAATGTCCATGTTAGATGTATGCACTGATCTCACCCAGGGTTCTGCATCATGGAAACTTTCCTACTTGAAATCTCTGAATTCTCTGCTTGGCCTCAACTCAAGGAGTCTGTTGGGTTCTACACAGGCTTCTGATTTTCTCAGATTATGTGTGTCTCCTGCTGTCATCTAGGATAATTAGAAGGCTGATCATCACTAACAATTGTTCCCTTTCATTGAATGTTCAGAAGCTTTAAAACAATTGTCTTTTAAAATTTTGTTTTTTAAAATTACATTTTGTCTTTTTAAAAAATCATTTTAGGTGGTATCTAAGGTGGTTTTTTTTTTTTTTTTTTTTTTTTTTTTTTTTTTTTTTTTTTTATTGCTATGAAAAGACACCATAACCATGACAACTCTTACAGAGGAAAACATTCCATTGGGGTAGATTGGTTACAGTTCAGAGGTTTAGTCCATTATTATAATGGCAGGACATGGAAGCATGCAGGCAGATATGGAGCTGGAGAAAGAGCTGTGAGCCCTACATCTTGCTCTGCAGGCATCTGGGAGACTTCTGTTTAACTGGGCATTACTTGAGCATAGGAGACCTCAAAGCCCACCCCTACAATGACACACTTCCTCTAACATAGCCACACCTACTCCACCAAGGGCATACCTCCTAATAGTGCCACTCCCTTTGGGGGCCATTTTCATTCCAACCACCACAAGTGGGAATGAGTCTATTTCATACTAGCATGTCTTGCAGAAGTTTAAATTGAATCATGTGTCTTATAGATATCAACATACTCAATCTGTTCTGTAGCCATTTGAAGTTATGTCATAATTTTGATAAAAGTTTTTAAGGTCTTAGCTTGCTGATATACTTTGCTATTCCAGTTTTACTTATTTTTAATTAATTCCTCTGATTAGAAGTGGATATGTATATTGTGGTATGCTCTATTTTGCCATTTTGTTCATTGTTTTTCTTAAAAGAAATCACACTCAGGAAGCACTTGCTTTCTGTTACGATGAAAATCTAAATGAGATAATCAACGAAAAGATTTATACTAATCTCCATTTTTTAAGGATTCTGTGCATTCTCAGGCAGATCCAATGTTTTTAGACCTCTAATAGAGTGCTGTATGACAATGGCAGGAACTGAAAGAGAGAAAAAGGAAGAGGCAGGGTCCCACTGTCCTCTTTGACTTCCTGTCCCCGGTGACTTTGAGACCCTCTTTCTTAACATTGTGCCATTTTCTAATAGCCTCAAACCTTTATTTAGCACATGGACCGTTAGAGGACACTCAGGATCTAACCATACCAAGCAGCAATTTTAACAAGCGTTTTCTGAATAGGAGGGGTGCATAGACTAAAGAGGAATAGCAAGTTATAAAGATTTCACTGGGGGTTTGGGATTGTCTGTACTCTAAAGGAATTAATTATTTAGAGAAAGCTAATCACTCCATTATGTTTTATCTTATTTGGTATATCACCAAATTAATTTCTGAATCTACTTTCCAATTTTGCTTGCTTAATATATTAAATTAAAATTTCATTTACTAGAATCACAGCTCTCCTATTATGTACTTTTTTTTAAATTTGAATACTTCATTAGCTTAAAAATGCTGCATTGTGACTTTAATACTTTTCCTTTGAAAAATGCTTTCAGACATTCATTTTTTAATACTACTTCACTGGGCAAAAATCAAGTAAGCAAGCAAACAAAAAGCAATTTAACTTGTTTCAGTGAAGCAGCCATGCACTTAGCAGAGAGACAGAATATTCCTGGCAGCTGCCTGGAAAAGGTCGCCTTGCAGAAAGTGTTTAGGTAAGCAGCTTGTTACTCTGATGCAGGCCGTGAGAGGGGACTGCTATCAGCTTGTGTGTTCATAAAGGAAGTTAGGAAAAGAGGACACAGGCACTTGTGCTTCCTCCAACTTCAGGGTGCTCTCAGCTCTGGGACTCGTTCCTGAGCGAGCTTACTGAGTGACAGCCTTTGCTCTTGCTTCACTGGCCACCTGTAGTGAAGCTTCATAAGCATTTGGTCTAAACAGGTTGTCATCAGGGAGGGAGCTGAAAGAGTTCACAATACTCGGTAGGAAAGCTGAATAGCGAGAAGTTAGGAGGAGATAAAACTTTATTGGAAAAAGAAAAGGAGCAACAGCATAGAGATTGAATAAGAAAGAAAAAGTTGGCCCCAAGCCCAAGTGGGTAGCTTAGTACTTGAAATGGAGCTTGAGCCCTGATTCCTAGGCTGCAAACTCTCTTCAACCCGCTCTACAGGAGAGGCAGGTGACAGGGATGCCTGGGGCACATGTTTCCAGTGAGGGCTTGAGAGTAAACCCACAATTTCCTCTCTTAGGGAACATGATATCTGTGGAGTCTAGCACACCACAAACCTCAGGGTTCCTAGGGAGGTTTTCCTCACCTCAGCAAGGGTTCATTTCTCACATTTTTGTTTTTGACTATTTACTACCACACTGCAGAAATGTTTGAGAGCTTTCCCTTCTCAATCTCTCCCTCATTTCCATCAGCACTCTACAGTTTGCCTTCCCCCAGTGCATACAATTATCACCTCTCCATTCTAATTAGCTTCCAAGCTGCCTATATTGTCACCCCCACTTTTATGATCCTGGCTCCATATATTTTGATCTCCTAATTGGCTTTGATGCATTCGGTTTTGAAAACTGTTGCCATGATTTTTTTCTTTTTAATATATTTCCAGGGTTACTTTACAATCTCTGTATTTTTTTTATGTCCCTTTTCAAATCTGGTTTCCCACTCAACATAACTCAAGTCTGCTCTTGCTGGCAATATAGTAAGTCTTCAAGAGACACTTTTGTACTGAGTTATTTTCTAGAGCCTCAATGGTTCACAATCCACTGTCAGGTCAATTTTTAAAAGTCTTTCTTATTTTTTCAATTCATTCTCCTGGACTCTGGGAGGGATGACAATCATTTCATATGGATGCTAGGAAACTTCTCCCTTGCAAATCACATTTCTGATAGTTTGTAATGTCTTGAAGACCGTAGGAGGTAGACATCCGAAAAGTGGGATTTCTTGACAGACTGTTTATGTACTAATGTGTAAAATTTCCCCAAAATCTGCTCTGCCATTTCTGCTGCCCGTGGGGTTCAGAAATCCATCAGCTCCTTCTGTCGGTAGATGCCTGATCACAGTGCTCTCGTCTGCTCTCATTGACTGTCACTCAGCAAAAGAGTCCATCAAAGTTTCTAAAAATGTGAAAAGTTTTTTTTCTTATGGTTTTTATAATGCTTTCAAGTTGAATTACTTCTGCCAGTTCATTGCACATAGCGAGGATTTATATTGACACGTTTCAGTGTTTAAATAAAAAGTAAATATAGCAGTTAACTGTGAGGAATAAATATGAAAATACAAGCCACTTAACACTTTACAAACATGGTAGTAGTCATTGCTGTCTTCGGCTTGTTATAGTTTTTATTTTGCGCCTAACTACCCAAATTCTGAGTTTAAGGGCTTGATTAAAATTAAACCAGTGATTTGGGTTTAAGGTGCTGTTAGAAGAAATTGCTTTTAACTCACTGACAGAGAAGCTAAAGAAATCTATGTGAATCATTTCAAAATTGGGAAGTACAGGATAATAATAAACAGGTAACTTTGCTATTTTAAGGAGCTGGTTCAGTCGAGGTCATTAAGTTTTCCATATTCCACTAGTCTTGCCTTTAAAATGGAAATAATGGTGATACTTAGATCACATGACTAAAACAAAAATTGGACAAGAAGGTACATGGTATCATGGCTACTACACAGAAAATGCCCAATAAATGCTACTTTTAGTTAGTGGTAAACCGACTGGATTCATTGCTTTTAGGGCCTTGTAGAAAGGGCTACAGTAAACTTTTTCTTTCACCCCTGACTTAATATTTATTAATATTTGTGCACTTCTATGCACAGAAGGATCACATGAGGTGAGAGAAATGTATTTTAGTGTGCTCATAAAGTTTAATTCTCCCAGTAAGCTCTACTGTTCCTCTTTCATAAGTTCCAAGTCTTGTAACTATTGGAGCTGATTTTGAGCCTGAGTTGGTGTCTCATGACATGTCACTATTGAGTAACTCAATAGCCATCAGTGTAAAATTCCCATACTTCACCTCATGTAGCTATAAGATAACGCTTTTCTAGAGTGAAATTTGCATTTATGTTTCCAGTGGCCTCTGGAAAGATAAGCATATGGAGAGGGACATGGGGAGGTGCCATCATTTTGAGGTACCTGGGTGGTAGATTCTTGGCAGCTCTCTTAGAAACTTTCTAGAGTACTGTAACTTTAGTTTAAATTAGAGGAGACTTGCCTCTGTTTTGTTCATTTCAGAAAAATGCAGACTGAAAGAAAGAGAGACTGCTGTGTGGAGCTGCCGTGAAGGGCGCCAGAGAGATGCAGAGAGAGAACATGGAGAGAGACAGAGAGAACATGGGGGTGCATGTCCGGCTTTTAGGCTGGGACACAGTCACCCACTGATGACATAATAAGGCGCCAGATGAGACCCTGAGCTGCGCATATACAGAAACCTTACAAGAATAAGCAGTGATGGGCACTTCCTCCTTGGAGGAAGCAGCCCCAATCACTTTGGTCACTGTAGAGTATGGGGAGATTGATGTCCCTAAGTGAGCCACTAATGGAAGCCATATTAGGAAGAGTGGGAGATTGAGAACAGGATAGGAAACACTCACTGGTGGCCAAAGACAGCCTGCTTCATTGTTAGAAAATAGGGCAGGCAATGTCAACTCTCAGAACCGTTGTAAAATAAATACCCTGGCAGGACAGGATCATGGATCATGGGAATACTCAGGAAGGATTTTTAGACTATGGGGTGAGGGTAGTGATTTTCTTCCTTTTTCATGTTGTGGTTATAATTTCTAAGAAACTTAGTGTTTTAAATCACTCCCGCGCCCCAAACACACACACAAGTGTATTTCAGTTCTTCTGGAGGGCATGGCAGAGACTAAGGGGAGTCCAGCACAGGATGCAGTCCATGAGGGCACACGCCCAGCAACCCACTCCCCTTCCTTCAACTAGACTCTACCTGCAAAGTTCCAAGATCCCTTCCCCACTGTATCAGCTGTTATTTACTTCTCAGATTGTGAATGCACTGCCTCCTCGACCTGCCTTCCCAGCTCGGTCCCTGTGCCACCATCTCAACTGTCTCAGAGCTATTCTCTGCTCTCTGCTCCCATTAGGCTGTCTCCTGGCCTTGAGAGTTGGCCTCTGCCCACTCTGCTATGGGTGACCACATTTCATCTTTCTTGATGACAAATTCACGGGTTTCCTGCTGTTATCTGTCCTTTTTGCTGAACCAACCCAGCAGAAACTTTTGACATTGAGACCTTTGGTGCTTCAAATTTGATGACAGAGAATACTTCTTCTGGGCCTGAATGGTGATGTTCCCTTTCTTTTATCCAGTTTACACTTTGAACCTGACATCTGAACATTTGCATGCTGCCTCTGTGTCTATTTCTGCTTTCTGTGTCTTTGCTCTTGAATCACAACCACAACACAATTGGCCTAGGTTATACTGTCTTTTTTTCCTTCTTCAGCTGAAGGGCATGAGGAGCTAGTGATTTGGTCTCCTTATCATCATTTTAATCATTGCACATAGTGCTGCTCAGTGGGAACTCCTTTCTTGACCACCACAATCCCTAGCCTCTATTTATGTGTGCTCTAATAATTCAGATTTTAGCCCATACTCTACAAATAATTGATATACAATTTCCAATTAGGATTCCAATTGCAATGCACTTGATAGGCTCATAGAATAATAAGCAACTGAATTCCTTTAGGCAAACAACTACATAAGAACTCATAGTGTTGATGGTACTAATCTCTTTGTGGACATTTTGCATTCTCCTTCACAACTTTCAAAACAGATACCTTTATATTCATTTCACAAATGAGAAAACTGAGGCTCAGAGTGGCTTAAAGTGTTATGGCAGCTGAGTAACTTGGAGCAAAGCAAATCATCATCCTGAACATACATAATTTATAATTAATAGAACTGACAAAAAAAAAAAAAAAAAAAAAGACCCTATCCTTCTATGCTGTCCTACTTCCCCTCTCTATAAGAGGCAAACGACCTTGCAGCTTTGGAGTTTCCTGGACTTTTAGATCTGTTGTCACCAGATGGGCTTCTCCCAGTGAAACACAGCCTTACCATCTCCTCCTTTGTTCTTTCCTTTTTATTTAAAAAACCCTGGGGTGAGTGAGTTAGGGAGCATGTCATTGCTCCTCCCAAACCTGGAAGTGCCTGTTGGTGCCAGTGTTCATTGTCCCAGGGCTCTTACTGCTGAGCTTCCATCCTGCAGCCCCTCAGTCTCTCTCCTCTCTAAGAGCTGTCCCAGCCATGAAAGATCTGCACACAGAAGTGCTGAGTGATCTGGGAGCCCTGCTTCAACTCTCATTCCCACCCTTATTATTGCGTTTGCATTTTTGATTGAAATTGATTACTTTTCGGGTTTGTCCTCAGACCTGCTGAGTGAACAAGTTTACGATTACCTCCACCCCCTTAGGTTGATTAGTTAGACTTTTCTAAATGGAATCTAATTCTCCTCTTTTCTCCCTGTATTTGTAATCTCATTAGGTCCATTTGTATTAATTCTTAGTCTCCCGGTGTGTGCAACAGCTTCCAAATTTGTAACATCTGCAAATTTTATTAGCATGCTGTGTGCTCTGCCTTTTAGATCATTAATGCTAACCATCAATAATCCAGATGTTAGAGGAGACAAGAGCTTCATGCCAACCCCTGTGGCCCTCCACAAGAGACTGCTCCACACCCTGAATGCCTTCATCTATCACTACCTGTTATTTACAACCCTTCTACGTAGCCCACATTTGTATTATCACACTTTTCTTTTTTTTTTCATCAAATCAACTGATCAATTAAAAGCAAAATTTCAAAGTCAGTAATATAGCTTTCATTCAGTCTTACCTCTTATGTGGAAATTATAATTTACAACAATCTTTAAAAATTCAGATAAAGAAAATATTGGTCGTCACTTTCTGATTTTTATCTCTTCAAATTTTCTGGTTATTAAAACTCATTTTTTTATAACTACTCACTGATTTGGAAAGATTATATTTATTTATTTTAATTTTGAAAAGAAATTAATACTTACACTACATGGGGAAATTCCTTCTTAAACATCTTGTTTGCCGGGCGGTGGTGGCGCACAAGCCGGGCGGTGGTGGCGCACAAGCCGGGCGGTGGTGGCGCACACCTTTAATTCCAGCACTTGGGAGGCAGAGCCAGGTGGATCTCTGTGAGTTCGAGGCCAGCCTGGGCTACCAAGTGAGTTCCAGGAGAGGCGCAAAGCTACACAGAGAAACCCTGTCTTGAAAAACCAAAAAAACAAAAAAAAAAAAAACCAAAAAAAAAAAAAAAACATCTTGTTCTGCTCCATGTATCTCTGCCTCCTAACCACCCTTTCCAACTTTTCCACTTAATCCTGCTTTTTGAATTGAATTTTCTAGTCTAATTTTGCTTGATTTTTTTTCTGTCTAAAGAAGCCCACTGATTGCATTCATATTCATAAAAATAAGTCCCATGTTCTGAGGGAGATTTACTCATAATTCATTAAATTTTTTCATAATGTTGTTCATATTGGAAGAACATTTAACAAATTTAAATTAGCAGGCAGTAATCAGAACAAACTATTAATGCATTACTAATGACTCTATTTTATATGCAAATAGTTCCATTCTTCAAGTATAACTTCACATATTTTTAACGCATTTTCATATGAATCCTTGGGGTAGACAAACTACATAAGAGACTGATGTCATTGTAATGAGAAAACTGAATAAAATAACTCAAATTGTTTGTCCAAAGTTTTGCCAATGGGATATTTAAGAGAAAACATGAGTATCATAGTTATGCACTCTTACAAATAAAGGAATTAGCTAAGACTTATTTAACAGAGGCTATTTTTAACTGAATCTTTCTAGCTATATAATAAATAAAGTTATCAAGGTAAGAACAGGATCAAGGCCTTTGGAACTGAGAGATGAATGTACTATTAACATTACCAATTGCTTATCTACTTGAGGGTGGTATTTTCCATTTTTAGAAATCATCAATTCCAAGTTGTGTGTGGTTGTATTTGCCTATAACCCCTGCACTTAGGGGCCTGAAACAAGAGGATCATGAGTTGGGTATCAGCTTATGCTGCATGGGGAGATCATGCTCGGAAGGAGAGAGGACGGGGGGGGGGGGGGGCAGAGAGTGGGGAGAGGGAGGACAAGAATTCCAGGCTTCTGTTTCTGCTCAAATAATAATTCTTTACAAGGTCCCTCTAACTTATTTCTGTCATCTCTGGAGAAAATCTGCATTATCTATCTTACAGACAGATAATGACTATAATATCTGCTTCTAGGCAGAAAGACAATGAAATGGTGAATATGTGAAAGAAGTATAGATGAAGTTGTCATCTGATATCAGTGAAATGGTGGCATCTAATAGACATTTATTTACAACTCCCAAGCTACAAAAGAGTCTAATGATGTGAATATTTTTAATATTCTAAAAAATTCAAGGTTATTTCATAATGTAAGAGGGAGAATGGAGTGAAGTTTGCCTCAGGCATATGGCATGCCAGCCATGCACCACTTCATGACCTGTGTCCTAAGGACCATGGAAAGCATGTAGCTTCAGTAGGAAGACAATTTTGTGCTATACCTTCTGGTTTATCCAGAAGGCCTCTAAAAGGGTGGTGGACTTGCTTATAATTCCCCTGGAGGATTACATATGATTTAGGAGCAAGGGGGATGAGGAACTGCTCTATCATTTAGTAGCTCTAAGATCTTGAGCAAATCCATTAACTTCAACGAGCCCTTGTTTGACTATCCCCAAAATACAATAGAGATAATTCTTGTCTTAAAAACTGTTTGGGGATTAAAGGGATGTAAAGAGTTTGGAATCAAGCAATAGCTCAGTAAATTGTAAGAAATGATGCAATGATTCAGTGACCATCAACCCAGGGGCCAGGCAAAAAGACAGCCCCTAACAGAATGGAGAAATAAGAGGACACCCAGACACTCATGACTCAATAGTGAATGTCTAACCTGAAGTGAAGTCTCATTATAAGGAGGGAAAGTGCTTTGCATTCATTAACTAGAGAAGAAACATAGGAACAAAGACTTTAAGAATCCATAGGAAGACAAAAACAACAGCTTTATGGCTTTGAAAGATAGGCTCTTAAACGATAATCATACATTGGCAGACTTATTTGGATTGACTGAGGTAAGACACATGAGATTCTTTTTTTAAATATATATTTTTATTTTATAATTAATTTAATTTTACATATCAGCCACGGATTCCCCTATCCTCCCTCCTCCCACCCCCTATCCTTCTTCCCCAATCCACCCCCCATTCCTACCTCCTCTAAGGCAAGGTCTCCCATGGGGATTCATCTCAGCCTGGTAGATTCAGTTGAGGCAAGTCCAGTCCCCTCCTCCCTATACCAAGACTGGGCAAAATGTCCTAGGTTTCAAAAAGCCAGCTAATATACCAAGGACAGGTCCCGGTCCCACTGCCTGGAGGCCTCCCAAACAGTTCAAGCTAATCAATTATCTCACCTATCCAGAGGACCTGATCCAGTTCCATGGGGGCTCCTCACCTATTGGTTCACAGTTCATGTGTTTCCACTAGTTTGGCTATTTGTCGCTGTGCTTTTTCCAATCATGGTGTCAATATCTCTTGCTCATAGAGTCCATCCTCTCTCTTGCCTATTGGACTCCTGGAGCTCCACCTGGGGCTTGGCCGTGGATCTCTGCATCTGCTTCCATCAGTCACTGGGAGACTCGTGAGATTCTTAAAGGCCTAACAGCAGAAAATAATAAAGAATTTATTAAAAAAAAAAAAAAAAAAACAGCCCATGTGAATGAACTGGAATGCAAGCCCATTTCTTCCTGGGTCTTAAATATGTTGCTCTATTGAATTAGTAGCACAGTATAAGGAAGAAAAAGGAAAACTGAAATTTGTATACTACCTGAATGCCCTCAAAGAAAATAAGATGCACATCAGCTCACATAGAAATTGATCTGCAAAAGGAAATGAGATCTTGTTATGCTGTTAGATAGGTGGGGTGCGGCCACTGAGTGTCAGGAGGTTGGTTATCCACACCATATAATAATTTGCTCACTTGTCAGTCATGCTGTCAGATGTCAGGAACTAAGGCCTGGGACTGGATTTTATTTGAATCTGTGGAGCACAGAGCATCTGTGTTGCAAGTGTTTAATGAATGTTTAATTTGAGTAGATTTCCAAGCAAAATAGAATGATAAGTAAAACTGACCGGTATTTAAGTGAAAATAGAGTAAGCATCCTATAAATAAGGCTTCTTAGTCAGTCTCTGGCACTACATAGCTAAGCTTCATTGATTATTTTATGCTACTAACCTCAGTAACTCTGTTGCAGTGTGCTCTACAGACCCACTTAAAATCAAGAACCTCCACATTTTTCCTCTCTGATCAATCCCAACGTTCCCTGCAAATTGCCATTTTTACTCCAATTAGTGCTTACTTTTCTTCTGCTTTGTTTCTGTGATAATTTATAATTATGGAGCTGTAGTCAGCCCAGAAATATATTTAAACTGACTTTTCTTGTTTTCTGTGCTGGCTTCACACTCATTCATTCTCTGTATTATCACTACTAAATTGGTAATTGGCAATTCCCTGAGAAAAGTAATGAAGAAATCAATGGAAGCATTTTCAACTGCAGAGCCAAGATCTCTTGCTAACATAGAACACCTGAACCTGAACAAATGCTGCCAGCTATTTGCTGGACTGACCGGCATTATTAACCGAAAGCCTGGACGCCGAGGAGCAGACACAAGGGCGGCAGAGAGGACTGTCCACTTTCACACTTAATGCCCAATTCTGAGCCTCTTTTGGCATCATACCTTGAAAGTCAAAAGCCTTGGGACTCATTCTCGTCTCATCTGAGAATCATTAGCATGCATGCCCCAAATAATTGTAATTGACTCCAGGTTTTTCATAGAGTGTTGGATTTATCCTAATTGGACTTTTGAGGAAAGGGGCCAAACCTAATGGAATTTATCTAACCAATGATGGCAATGGAAACCCTAACATTATTGTGTGCCTCCCCCCATTCTGAGCAATATATGTGGTTGGCATTTATGTGTAGAGTGGTTTCAAGGGACAACACAATTTAAATTTTCATTCAACTTCTAGCAAACCAGAAAAGCTGGAATTGACATAGTTGGAAACACATGCGATTCATCATGGAGTCTAAAGTACATATACCAGATGAATTCCTTTGCAATTGGGGTTTTAATGTTTTGTTTGTTGCTGTTCGAAATGTGAAATCCAGGGCCTTTCAAACTAATAGATAACAAAAAGTCTACCATGTGATTTAATACAGAACTTGATTTAAGGTCTACATTTCAACACTGGAGATAACAACAAACAACACATTAGGAAATTGATAAAATAAGCAGAAAAGATGAACACATTTGAGGAGAAACACCTTGAGAGTAAATGGTGCTTTATTTTTCTTTATGATTCATGAGTCTGAGAAGTCAAGATTAAGATGCTGGCTGATTTGATATGTTTTGAAAGCCCATTCATGATGATTTGTTCTTCCTGATTCTGAACGTAGTCTTTTGGACAAGGGGATCTCTGGGGTACTTTATTTTATTTTATATGTGGTGTGCATGATCACATGTGTGGATATACACACATGTGTATGTTCCAGGAGTGCAATAACATGCATGTGTGTGGGGGGGGGGGCAGGAGGTGAGTATACAGCCTCAGGTGTTATCCTTAGTAACTTTCCAATTAGAGTAGACTGGCTCTCTCTGACTCTGCCTCCACCAGCACTGTGATTACAAATGTGTACCTAGGTAGTCTTAAATAATTTTTTTTTTCAGTTTTTAGCTAGCACACAAAGCAATGACTTTAATTATGGTATTTTCATAGTAGATAGGATTTGACTTGGTTGGTACTCTCTCCTCCCCACTTCTTCAGTCCCCTGCTTTTGCTTCTGTCCTGGAGGTGATGCATAGACAGGAGTGTGTGAGTGCATGAAGGTTCTCACAAACAGATTGTGCAGTTTGCCAAGTTTAGTATGGAGTATAGAGAAGAGGTTCACTTGGAGCTTTCAGTAAGGAGCAAGACAGGAAGTGGTAGAATGATTACTGAGAAAGTATTTGGAGAACAGAAATAATGCCATTAGGAAGAGTGCTTCTGTGAGACTAGAAGGTGAATCTTATTTCCTGCTTCAGCGCTCATGTTTAACGTTCAATAAACACTTTAGAAATGAGTTGCAATTTAAACAATGTTATTTCAAAATTTATTGAGTCTACTGCACTGAGATGATTTTACATGAGATATACACAAAAATAGTAGTAAGATGACTGCAGGGAAAATGTGCTATTGATAATGCTGTATAAATTGAATTTACAGATTGAATCTTACAACTTATAAAGAACATTTTTATCTAAAAGGTTTACTTAGTAGATACAGTTATCACTGCCCTTACACTCTTTGAGATTTTCTACTCTTCAAAATGTCCACATGTAAATAGCTATCAGATGGCCATGTGACTGCAATTGCTCCCAATTTTGGTTTGAGCTACTCTTGTGACCATGTCAGAGTTAATTTTGTTTCTAGATTTGAGACTAGCCAGCCCTTGCTTATGGTTACTGTTTAGGGTAATATTTTTCCTCAATTACTGCTCCATGCCATATACATCAAGAGTCGCTCCTGGATTCTCTAAACTAAAATCAAATGGCTCTGTGTGTATTTGAGACTGGATTATATAAAAATAAAGGTTTATAGCTCCAACTAATACCATTTACCTTTAGCCTTGTCTTATTCAAAACCAAAAACAAAAAATGTTTTGTAACAGATGTGATACTTTTCAACCAATACTTAAGCAAGTTTTTATCTTTGTTCATTCATGAGATATAACTAAACTCTAACCTCTCTGGTTAATAATTCCTGTATGTGATTGATGTCACCAAC
This sequence comes from Peromyscus leucopus, assembly GCF_004664715.2. Taxonomy (NCBI): domain Eukaryota; kingdom Metazoa; phylum Chordata; class Mammalia; order Rodentia; family Cricetidae; genus Peromyscus; species Peromyscus leucopus. The sequence continues at coordinate 16,773,556 of NC_051064.1, read as the reverse complement.
ATTCTCAGCTGCTACAATATCCATTTCTCATGATAGTGTATCCTGCCATTTCGAAGTCATTAATAACCAATATTGCTTTACCTTTTATTTTTGCTACTTTGTAAATCAGGGGACTCCTTTTAGCTTACATATTTTTGTGTTTATTCACAAGCAAAATATAAATATTGACTTTAAACCCTGATTATTATCACTGTGGAATGTTTAACTATTTTCCATCCTGGTTTGAGTCAGTTGTGAACAAACTTTGACAAGCAAAACTGTTTCCAGCTAAACAGACCAACAAATAACTAGTATCTTGAGGAAAACAATGGCATAACTTCAAGGAAAATAGATATCCTGTGTTAGCTGAACATCACTCGGTATCTTTGCGCTGATGCAAAATAAGTTATAATGGTGTTCTCAGGCATCACTTACCCACTCAGAATCACAAGTGATAAGCCAAATGTGCAAAATCATCCAAGGTTCCTCTAGTTTTGCTTTTGTTTTCTCTTCCTGGGGCTTTCTCTTTATTTTCTCAGGTCTTATTCTATTTTTCTTTTCTATTTGTTTTTTATTTCTATCTTACTTGGAAAGATTTTCAAAAGATTTGACTATCCTTAAGTCATTTTTAATGATAGTATCTTAAAAAGCCACTTCTTTCCATGTAAAAATAAAGATCAACCAAAACATTATAACCATTGAGAATCAGTAAGGCATTTAAGTATTTGTAGAAACAACCGTGAGAAGCTTTTGTTAAAAATGAGCAGTCCCTCTCCTTTTGGAGAACAGCTGCATTCCCCATTCCTTCTCTGTTTATTTTTTGTGGCTCTAGCCTACACGTGGTGATATATTGTGTATCAAATAAAGCTTGCCTGAGGATCAGAGGACAGAGCCAGCCACTAGATTAAACATAGAAGCCAAGAAGTGGTGGTACACACCTTTAATCCTAGCACTGGGGAGGCAGAGATCCATCTGGATCTCTGAGTTCAAAGCCACCCTGGACTACATGAGATTGATTCAGTCTAGGATAGAAACAGAGCCAGGCAGTGGTGGCTCACACCTTTAACCCCAGTACTTGGGAGTCACACGCCTTTAATCCCAGCACTTGAGATCTCATACCTTTGCTATCAGTATTTGGGAGGCACACAGGCCATTATTCCCAGCAGTAGAAAGGAAGTAAAATGGCTGGGTAGAGAAAGGTCTATAAGGGATGAGGAGACAGGAACTAGAGCTTTCCGGCTGAGGACACAGAGGCTTTCAGTCAGAGGATTTGTGGAGACAGGATCTCGCTTTCCACTTGGCCTGAGGATTTGGTAGTGGTGAGAAGTTTCTCTAGAGGCTTGTTCCTTTGTCTCTCTGAACTTTCAGTATTTACCCTAATATCTGGCTCTAGGTTTTTATTAAAATACCATTTAGAATTCATGTAACACCTATATAGTACTAATTTCACTGACCTAACAGCATTTGTATTAAAATGTGTTTTAAGCAGGAAGAGAGCATTCATCAATTGTCATATGCCAAGAGGTCAAAACAAGAAATTAAGCTGAGGCTGCCAGCTTCTGTGCAGAATGGGACCTCTAGCTATCCCTCCATTTTTACCTAACCAGGATATCATCCCTAAGAACCTTTCTTACCTGAGGCTCTGGGACCAGTCACATTCCGGTTTGGGGCATAGCCAGGAGCTCTGGTAGGTAGGGTGGTGTTAGGAGACAGAGCAGGTTAGACACTGCTTCCAATGTCTGAACACTGGTCTCTGCTTTACCTTCTGATCTCTCCATGCCTGCTGTGTCTCAAGTCCTCCTGCCTCCAGCTCTGTGGTGGTAGTTTCTATACTCCTTTTGGTTGAATATCTGATGCCACCCCAGCCTTCTGTGTACTTAACAAAATGGAATTTCTATTAACACCACACAGGAGTTATTTTCTGATGGTGAATCTCCTTTTTAATCTTACTTTGTTTGATCACGCTTGAACTCATATTTCTGTGTGCCTGTCTTATAGTAATAAATGAACTTGCTTGAATTTCCAGGGCTCTCACTTTTGCAAAATGTACCCCTCTACATAATGCCCCGCTTTCATGTAGGACATTTTCCAAAGCAGTGGGTACAAAATGAGAACATTGTTTTGTTTGTTTTCCTCTGTTGGTGATGGATGGATTGAAAATGCCTCTTTCTTGAGTCTCAATCTGTGGTCCAGAGATCTCCAGATAGCCTATTGTAAACTTGATTTTATAATACAGCAACATCTATATCTTTGATTTTGCACAACCACTGCTTTATGTGGGACCTGCTTTCCAGAGGTTCTCCAGGTATGCTGCTGTCTTTCAAAGTCTCACTGGGAATCTGTTAAGCGGCCTGGAAAGTTGGGATGAGGAATTGCTGTGCCCATTACTTTGACAAACCCATGCATATATTTTAATCTATTGAAAGCCATGGATGCGGAAGTCATTCTTTCATCAAACAAAAATCTACAACTACTTTTTGGCTCTTGTGCTCTTTGCTTGGTTTCTTTCTGGAAAATGTAGTAAGTTAATAATATTGTAATGAGTCCCAGGTCTGTAACTATGATAGTAATATACATATAACAACATTCATTTCACTAAAACACATCTTTTTAAGGTAAATAAATTAATTCAGAAGGAGGTCACCTATTTCCTCCAGAGTCACAGACACTAGAAGGTGAGGACATGTGTCCTTGTCTCCCCTACACTACCTGGCCACTTGCTCTACACAGTTTCACTAAGAAGCCAATTAAAAGTTTCTGTAAGGGCACAGTTTCCATAAGGATGGAAGTTACATTCTCACTCCAACAGTTTTTAACGTCTTCCTATTTGCCTCACAGGAAAGCAGGAATCAAGTAAAAAAGAAATGGTTTTCACATCTTCACTAAGAAGTGAGTATTGACAATCTGAAGAAATAAAAGCAAACTCTTGTTTTAAAGCTTTTCAAAATCTTCTAATCATTTTTTTCTCAGAAGATATCATTATTGTATCTCACTTGAGAAATTGCCTGATTCTTTAACCAGCCGTGGCAGTGGCCATAAAGTAAATACTTACTATGTGCCAGGCTCTCTTTTGAGTACTTTAGAAAAGCTAAACGATATATAGTTCTCACAGAAGCACTAAGATCTTGGTACTACTAACTTTGCTTTATATATGAGATAAGAGAAGCATATACGAAATAGTAGTTACTGAGCAAACAAACAAAAAACAACAACAACAACAAAAAACCCCACACTGATTTGAAAATGCAGCTTTCTGTCTCTTAAGACTCATTAAGATCAAGGAAGAGGGCATCTCTCTTCTGAGTTTCAGAACTATTTATCTCTGGAATCATTTGGCAGCTCCTTGCCACATTCCTGTGAGTTTGGTGACTATGTGAATTTGAAAAGAATTAACTTTAGGACTATGCAATTGAGAACATTAACTTACCTCCCTTGACAGGCTGTGACACGGCATAACACATGCTTTAGTCTGTCTGGTAGTCACTTCTGTCTGTGTCTATTCCATTGGCGCTGACCTCTCCCCATCTTATTCTTTTATTCCCATTTCCTGAATGTATCCTCCCTGCCCCCTCTGTGAAGACCATCCCTGATGTCCAGCAGGCCTTATGAATTATCTTCAACTGGACAGATCTAGTTCTCAGGTCCATTAATACTTTGAGTATTGGCTAATATGTTTGTCTGATCTTGCATTTGAATGCATCTTCCTAATATCGAATTCCCAAATTGTTTTAAATTCTCCATTAGGATCATTTGGGTTGTTTAAAAATGTATGAGGCTTTGATGCCTCTTGATGTGAACCTGTCAGTCACTGCCAGTGGTTGCAGTCAGAGAGCCCATTGAGGAAGGTCTGAATCACTTATGGATTTAAGTGGAGCACTATAGAGTCTTTAGTGACTCAAGTGATACCTTAACATGTCTCTAATTTAACACTTCTATCAGCTACTTCAGTTTCTTATGTACACTGTTTTATTTCTCTTCATTGTGGACTGTGGGGATAACATTGACAGAAGAATAAGACAAAACATTTCTAAGATAACTCTATTATTCGCTTCTGAAATGTACAGTGAAAAGGAACTTGAATCCCAAAATGAATCTTTTTCAAAAGGTATTTGAAAAGAAGATTAAAGAAATTACAGAGCCAAGTTGTTGAAAGGATTATTTTTCTTCAAAATAAATCCAGAATACAGGCTACTTTCATAAACTATCCAGAACTACCCCACAAAACAGAGCCGGATGGTGGGGAAGAGTTCAGCTGTCTATTTCGAAACCTCAGTGATGAGTCATGCTGGGCTGAGAGCTACTTCCCTCTTATTTTGAATTACAACCACAGAGAACCAGACTGGACCAATCCAACAAACTGTGACATTTGTAAAATTTTCTACAAAGAGGAAAGAAAAAAAGAAATCTAGGCCTTTCATTCTACTGTAATACGAGACCAGAATCTTTCAGGGCCATTTACTACTCCCAAAATAAAGCAAGTTTGTTGGTAGCAATTGGGTGCTCTCACTTGCTGAGATAAGTTTTCCGGTGCAGGGTGTTTGGATTATACTAAAGTTTGAGGTATTTGTTCAGGGAAAAATGCATTCAATAAATAGTCTGTGCCAGAGACTTGAACATATGTGAACCAAGTGAATATTGTTTGTCATTCTGTGACAATCACACATTTCTGTGTTTCTAAAGTGACAATGTATCAGTCACAATTCAGCAGTTACCTTACAGTTTGATATTTATATTATTTCAGGATGGCTTCAGCAACCACTAGTTTCATAGCACATTTAGGCATATAAATATATCTGATAATATGATTTTTGAAGCTTAGAAATTATCCAACTTTTGTACTTTTCTCATGTGAACACAGTGATTTGAATTTCTTTAAAAGTCAGATGGTAATTTAAAGCTATTGAAGCAAAGCCAAAAAAAAATAATGAGCTAAGATGATTTTTTACATTATTGTTTTTTTAGCCTTAAATATTAGCTCCTGGCATTCTATTCCTGGTGTGAAAACCAAGGGGAGACTGACTCAGAGCTCAGAGGAATTCCGTAAGGTTAGGCAGACAACATATCCAGCCTCTTGATCCTATGTGGATGCTCTGACCAGTCAAGGACGCCCCTCCTTGTTGCTCTCATTCTGAACAGGGACACTTCAGTGGGCACAATTCCACTCTCAGCCATGAGTTCAGGGTATTATACTCCACAGCAGGACTCCTTTTCATCCTGCAGAGAAATAGGCTTCCATTATAACCCTCAACTCCCTGTAAGAACACAGTTAAAGACTGAATTAAGCTATTGCCCACAATTGCAAAAAATTGGATGCAGCGTCTTTCTGTTCCTTTTGAAGATATAATGACAACACAGAAGGCTTACTTGAAGTGGAACAAATGTACTCAGCAGGCTGATGGGAGCCTAAATCTGCCAGTGACAACTGGAAGAGTTACGCAGGCTACTGCTTGTTAATCAAAAGTTTAAGTCTTAGGCTGGATAACCAAATTCTGTTGAATTTTGGTTTTTGATGACCACACTTTCCCTTTCTCCAACAAAACTGACACCATTCATCTCCCGTTTCTTGTGATCTCTTCTCATCTTTCTCATCTTTAATGTAAATGTGTCTTATGGATTGTTGAACTTCCTAGAGACTCCTGCTGTGTTGATTAATTGCTAATGAATGCTAATGAAGGAGAGAGGTGAATGTACACTATGATGTATTTAAGGGATGATTGATTAGATTTAGCACTGACTGTCAGGAGAGTACTTACCACAAAACAACAAGTCCATAAATATGCACGGTGGCGGTGGTCTCCCTCTGTGACTGTCTCTGGCCTTTCCACTCAGGTTCCCACTCTTACTTCATCAGAGAAGAGACCTGACCTTTTAGCTTTTGTAACTGAAATACTTTCTTGTTAACAGATATTATAATTTTGCTAATGGATTTTAATAAAAAATGATAATTAGTGGTATGTAATTGTTAAAGTATTTGATAGGTTTTTTTAAAGATAAGTTAATTCCTAGTAAAAATGGGAAATTTGTATGGAACTGATATATTTAAAAGGCAAATATCTTCCTTTATAAACTGGTGAGTGTATATTGTATGTTTAATAAATAATTATATATTGGCTCCTTCAGGTAAGTATTGATATTCTAAAATTGAACTCTAGGTCCCTAGTGAATTTAGCTGTACAAACGAATTTCTATTCTTTTTCAACTCATGACACTTTTTGTTCCAAATTTTATTTATCTATCTGGTGATTTAAAAAAAAATACTTTCTTGCATTCTTCTCTCCTACTTAAAGAACAGTGAAAGAAATGAGAATGAGGGGCGGAGTTCAGAAATGTTGGAGTTTTGTATTATAATATCCCTTTCTTCAAACCTGTTTTGGACTCATTTGAGAAGTTGGACAAAAAGCACATCAACTAGAGCGATGTTATTGTTCCATTGACCCAAGGCAGTGGACAAAACATGGTTCATGATAGAAGTGCTCAGACACAGTTTGCAAGGTAAAAACAACCACCGCAAGCCATGGGCCTCTCTGAATGTGCCTGCCCTGTTTGCCTTGTAGAATAATGAAATTTTACTTTCTGTTTGTAACTGTTGTCCAAAAGAAGGGGAAGAGGAGTGACTGAACAAGAATAATTCACCAGCCAGTTCGCTAACAAGCACACCATTTCTTCTTCCCAAGGAAAGGGTGAGGAGACGCCTAAAGAAAAGAAAGAGGTCCCACCACCTGGGGGCACATATCAGGAGGGTTGCATTGATGTACCCCCAAATCAAGGAAAAGTATTGTGATCTACTGTGCCAACTTAAGCCTATTTTGCTTTTTACCAAAAAGAGACAATCTTTAAATATTGCTATGGAAACAGAACTGTTACCATGAAGTGCGGTGCTAAGGACCACCAATATTGAACACAGTCCCAAGTACACTCAGACTGCACAATATCTAAACCAAAATGTTATTCCCAGAAATATGTGTGAGTGCACATCTAAAGTATGTGGTATGTGTAGTGAGTAGAAAATTTCTTAATAAAGAAAAATGTAAAAAGAATAAGCCTCTGTGTTTGATTTATTTGGGAGCTAGGTGGCAGGACCCCCAAAAGAGTAAAAAACAACAAACAACAAATGTTCTTATAGTGTTTACTTTACTTCTCCTTACCTTTAGTTCAATATACATAATCTAAAATTTATTTCAACTATTTTGAGTGTATATTTCTTGTTTTTAAGATTTAATTTTTAAAAATCTTTAAGTTTGTATTTTTCTATGTGTCTGCCATGTCTGTGGGGATGTCCAAGGAGGCCAGAGAGTACACTAGATCCTCTAGAGCTAAAGTTACAGGCATTTTTGAGCCTCCCAGTATGGGCGCTGGGGACTAGAACCTGGTCCTCTGGAAGACCAGCATGCTAGCCTAATCACTTAAATACTTCTCCAGCCCTGAGTGTACCATTCTAATTGCCATAAATTCACATTGTTATAAATCATTATCACCATTCCTTTCTAGAACTTTCACAACCCCTTGTCAAAACTACACACCATTGAACAATGCACCATTTCTTCCTCCCTCTAGTCCCTGACCCCCACTACTGCTTTTTCCATCTCTGTAAACTTGACAACTTTAGGTATTTAAAACTTCTGTAGTATCACATGTCCTTTTGTTTATTCACAAATCAATTCACCTGTATACAGCTTTGACATTTTTGTGATTGTGAATACTACTGCTCTGGACATGGGTCTACATGTTCTTTTCCCAGACTTTTTGCTCTGTCTGTTACCCATCTCTCCAGTTAAGACATTTCCAATGTATGCTCATTTGGATTTCTTCCCTTGTATAACCATGTTTATATATTCCCTAGTAGGGTCTTATCTACCCTTTTGTCCTAACCCTTCACCATTCCTCCCTCCCTTCCTATGCTTCCCAAAGCCCCTGGTATCCTCAGAATTTATATGCAGAGAAGGGCATATGACATATACCACACAGAAGTTCATTAGCAGTGAAGCTTGGATAGTAAGTTATTTGCTCATTATCTTGCATGTCACATTCTGGGGGTGTTATTGTCCCAGGCTTCTCATTAGCACCTCAGAATCATGCTCCTTCATAGATAGTGTTTGTGTCTAAGTTTCTCTGAAAAGCCCTGCTAGCAAAATGTCACTGTGTACATTCCTAAGAACTGCTCTTGCTGTGACATTGGAAAAGCATCTGAAACCTCTTACAAAATGAATATTTCAGCAATTAGGGGCCTGGCCTGCCAGGTAGAACAAATAAACTAGAGTCAAGGAAAAATGACCAGTGAATCCACATTAAATTTATTTTCTGTCTTGGCTGCTTGTTAATCCCTAATTGCTAGCAGACAGGTAGGAGGATAAATTTTGCAGCAATCAACCTTGTAGAATATAATTTGAATGTCCAATTAATTGCTGCTCTGTTGTTATGTTTAATTTAGATAAAACAGCTCTTTAGGAAAACTGTTGCTTTTCAGGCAGTCAAAAATTGCTTGTTCAAAAATGAGAGACAAATCTGTGGAACCAAGGTCTAGTTCAGCCCTGCTGTTCCTGGACCTGTCACCCAGTTCCTCCAAATATCTGGAGGCTATTGATGGTCTCTATAATAATAGTATCAGAGATCTGATAAGAATTGCTGAACAATGAGCTGACTCATTGGCTTCTTCTGACTACAACATTTCATGAGGCGTAATCTGGGGAAGATAACCTGGAGCCTACCCTGGTGGGTTCTTCTAGAAACAATGGTGGATTTAGGAAGAGAGCTTGTCTTATAATTTCTGACCATCTGTATTTTCTGAAACACAGACACAACATTGCTGCTAATATTGTCAAAGTCCTGAGTTACATCAGCATGAGCCACACACTACAGATGGCTCTCTCACTGGCCTTTCTGAAGCTGGTGGGAAGAAGGAAAGGCGGGTTCTGGTGGCACAGCATCCCCTGCAGTCTTGCTGACTTGGTGGGAGAAATGCTTTTGGGCAAGCCAGCCAGTTAATTCTTGCCAGAGCACTATCAGACCTGCATTGCTGGGAGCTCTCCTAAGCAGTTTTCCTGATCCCTCCTGCCACCTTTGTCTGTGGAGAAGCATCAGGACTGGAAGCCATTGATAGGATTTTACCCCCAGAGGTAAGATAACTGCTAAAGAGTGTTGGAGTCAAATGAGAGACAAACTATAGAGTAACGTGCTCTAAGCCCTCAGCTCCCATGTAGGTCACTGTATGCCTGCGGAAGAGAGTGTTCTCATCCATGCACCTTTTACCCTAGGTTCCAGGCCCACTGGATCTTTGATGATCTGGGAAACCTTCCATCTTGAAAATTAGGGAAAAGAGTTTCTCTTTATACCTTTCAGAATGTTTCAATATTTTTTTTTATCAATTGCTAATTACAGGAGAAAAGTCTGAAATATTTCTTGATTACCCTGCTTAAGAAAGTTAGGAGGATTACTTCAATTTCGTTTCATTTTCTTCAGTTTAATTAATTTAGAATTTATTGTTTCTAATGATAATTAATGAAATGAATGAATGACTACTATTAATACCTCACGTTAACCAAGTGTTGATGATACTATTTTATGGTAAGTATCTACATGGGTTTTCTTATTTCAAGCCACAGAAAACTCAGGGAAGCTACACAGGACTTGGGAGGGGTGTGTGTGTCCAAACCTGTCCAGATTCTTAAGAGTGGAGTGGAAGTCAGGGTTGATGTTCATGATTTCACTCAAATTGCTAATTCTCAGATTTATGTTGATTAATGGCACAGTAGTTCCCGTGCATGCAAGCATCTTATGATTATTAAAACAGTATGAAAATATTATTAGTCCTAGACATTTCAGTCTTTTCCTGTGTCATATTTCCCCCAGGTTTCCTCTATGCTATGTCATCTAAGCAAGTCTCCAAAGAAACCAAAGGCTTGCTTCCCTTCTTCCGTCCCTCCTCCTCCCTCCCTTCCTTTCCCATTTTATGTCAAATGACCTTTGTATGATACACCGAATGTATAGAATTTTTATTTATAGAATTTATAGAAGTACTGCTGCAATAATAAATCAGCAACTTTAGAAAACCCATTATGCCTCTCTCTATTCTATTTAAATTTAATCCATTTTGTGATACAGTTCTGTTTTGATCAGTAAACTTGAATTAATACACTATTTTCACAAATAAACCAAAGGTTTCAGGATATCTCTATTCCTTTGCTTATGGAATCCTAGAGAAATAACATAGTTCATATTCCAGGGTAATAAAACCCCTATTTATTTTAAATATTAACAGAGACTTCTAGAAATTTGCATGTTTCTAATGATACGATCATATTTGTATTCCCCTAACTATAGACAGGGGCATGTGCATTATAAAGAATTTGATGTGTCTGACTTGCAGACCCTTGTGTGTGTGTGTGTGTGTGTGTGTATGGGTTTTTTGGCTTTAACTGATCAGTACTGGGTTGTATTATAAAACCACTTTTCTATCCTTCCTAAACATATAATAAATTTTATCCTATAAGGCCACATTTCTATATATGCCTGGTTATAACTTGCCTTCATGTTGGCATACAGTGTAGAAATACATCAGAAGCAGGTAGACTGGACTGCAGACAAAACAGTGGGGCCAATGTCAACCACAGGAAGTAGCTCCCACATACCTAGAAGTGTTCTGATATGACAATCTATTGTACTGTTCAGATCCTGTGCTCTCCAGGAGCCCTCAGACCTTATGCATTGTGTTAGAGCTCTAAGGACCGAGGTAATTAAAACAGCCACATTTCTTAGGCTTCTTATGAATTTCATATTTATTTTGATCCAGGCCTTGCCCTCCTATGTGCTAAAGAGTTAAGGTGTCACCTGGTCCTCTAAGCATCACAATAGATGTTAGAATTTTTACTTTGTCCCACATGCATCAACCCATCTTTCTGAAATCACTGAGGTGGGAAAAAACATAGTGGAAAATTGAGACCATAAGATATTTGAACAATATTATAATTGTTATGTCATATCTCCAGAGTTCTTTGATATTATATTAGCCACTAAGAATTCTCTTTGGTTTTAAATTTTTTATTTGTTTATTTATTTAACTTTTAGATTCTATGTGTACATCTGCATGTACCTATATCTGAGCACATGTTCCTGTGTGAGTAGGAGCTCATATGTGAGGTACTGGATATGCATATGTGTATATATGTGTCTGGAGGTCAGAGGTCACCCTTAGATATTATTCCTCAGCCATCAACCTTGTTCATTGAGACAGGGTCTCTTACGGGGACCTGGTACTCATAGATTAGGCTAAGCTAATTGGGCAGTGAGTTTTAATGATCCTCCTATACATACCTGCTAGTGGTAGGATTACACAGGCACCTCTGTACATACTAGTGGTGGGACTTCACAGACACCTCCATACCTGCTAACAGTGGGATTACAGGGCACCCCTGGAATTTTCTTAATATGGATTCTGTGAGATTGAATTTATATCTCCATGCTTGGGCAGCAAGCATTTTAAGGACATTTATCTCCTCAAGCCTTTTAACTTTTATTTTTGATGGACTTTAAATAGAATTCTTACCCAATCAAATTTGCCCATTCTAAATATGTGGCTCATGGAGACTTACACAGGCACATACTTGTGCATCTACCTCTAGCAGAAAGCATGGACGTACCATCAGTCTTGTTCCTTTGTGTCTTTATATGGTTGGTCCTTCAATGTCTGTATTTATTTGAAATTACTGATCTGAGTTCTAGTATCATAGTCTTACATAATTACACATGAATCACACAAAACAGAATGTGCATATGACTCCTATTGCTTGACATGATTATTGTATTACTTATTCTTGCTGTGTTTATCAAGCATAAATTTGTTTGGCCTTCTGAATGATATGGTTTTATTATACCTCAAGTGGCCTACTAATTTTTCTCTTGATACACAGTTATTTCCAGCTTTTAGTTAGTATGGAGTAGCTACAAATACTGAATATAGGTCCCATGCTACAGAAGAAACACTGATTCCTTTGTGTGGCACACGTTTTTATGTCTCTTGGGCATATATTTGGGAGTGAGTTGGTGGTTATGTACAGGCATTTCCAAAGTCTTTTCTAAGTTTCTTTCCATCATTGTCTAGCTATTTCTCACAATCAGCAGTGATGCATTGGTGTTCTAGACCAATCAGAACTAATTTGTCAGACTAATTTATAGTTGAAAACATTCCAGTTGGTGTTGATGGTATTGATTTTCATCTCCATAATAAATAACTATGTTGAATGTCTTTTGATATTATTTTTGTTCATTTCTTTTGAAATGCCTGTTCAAACATTTTGTCCATTTTTATGTTATTTCACTATTGAGCTTTATTTTTTCATTTAAATAAAATTAGTCACCCTACAGACTCTTTTTATACAATTTTTTGTAACTATTAAGATAATGTATATTTTGTTCATTTTTTTTTAGTTGTGGATTTAGTGGATTACATTGTGTGATGTTTTGTTGTTCATCTGGTCTGTATTCTTGGGTATAACCCATGATGTCATAATGATTGCTTGGACTTAGCTTTGGGACATTTTATTAAATGTCTTTATGAGGAATTTTGTTATTCAGATCCCACATATAAAGCAAAATAAACAAGACTTTGACAAATGTTGCACGTTTTGGCAAAAGAAATAGGAAGAAGAAGGGAGACAAGGGAGGGGTGAATATGGTCAAAGTATACGATACATATGAGTGAAATTGTCATTATGAAACTCATCACTTCATGCAAAGAATCTAAGCTTATGCATTTTTAATACAGTTCCCTTTTACTGGGATGCATTGGGTGGGTTTTGTATTGAGGTAAAGCTAATCTTATATGACACATATTTTCTTCCTCTATTTTCTGGGAGAGTTTGTATTGTACTTGTATATTTTTCTTTCTAACTGTGTGGCAGAATTCACTCATCATGTTCTCTGGATAGGGTGTTTTCTCTATGGGAAAGGTTTCATCTACAATTTATTTAATAGATAACAGTATTCCATTTATATACCATTCTCTTCCTTCTTGTCTCGTCTCTCTCCTCCTCCCCATTCCTCTTCCTGTCCTACTCTTTCTCCTTGTTTTTAAAAGAAACTAGTTTAATTTAGAAAGCTCCAAGAGGCAGTAGGCTTGTTACTAGCAAAAATACTCCATACAGCCTATGTATTTCTCTTCAAATTATACCTGTATCTTTTAAAAATTGCTTTAATAAGGTAGTTTATAACATTATTTTTTAAATATTTTAGAATCTGAGGTGATATCTCCCTTTTCATTCATTTTAAGATAATATTCTCCCTGCTCCCCTTTCCTTTATCATGCTTAGTGTGAGTAGTTTTATCTATCTAATCACAGAACTAATTTTCAATTTTAATAATTTTGTATTGGTTGATTTTCCATCTCTTGGAGTCATATTCTTCTTTAGTGTTTCATTTCTTTTGCATATTATACTCTTATTTCTTTACTTCTTTAGGTATCAATAAACTATTGTTTTAAAACTTAATTTTTGATAACAAAACTTCCCTCTGAAAATGGTGATAGAAAGATCTCACAAAAATTTGTGTAATAGAAACTTTGTCTGTATTTACTAATTTTCATTGTTCACCAACATATTTGACCAACAGGTTCTTTAGAAATATGGCATTTAATTTGCAAATGTATTGGAAATTTACAGAGCTTTTGTTGTTGGTTTCTAGGTTAATTACATTGTTGTTGCTGAACATACTTTCTATAACATCAACTCCTTGCAATTAAAAAAGTCTATAATCCACCAACTAGGTCACTCTAGTTAATAGTGCTGTTGAGGCTTTTTATGTCTCTATTGATTTTCTGTCTTCCTGTTATAGCAATTACTGATAAGAGGACATTAATGTACCAACTATACTTGCAGATTTGTCCATTTCTGATTTCAAATTTGCAGGGTTTATTTCAGGTATCTTGAAAGGCTACTGGTATAACCTGAATGTTTAAAATGATTGTTTCTCCTCAAGGAATTGAAACTTTAGTAATTATGTAGCATCACCCTTTAGCCCAGATAATACTTCCTGCTCCAAATCTCTAGCTGATACCAATTGTCATTCCAGTTTGGTTTGCTTAGTTCTTGTGTCTAACCTATGTATGCTTTATGTATGCAATTGAATGTGCTTCTCCTAGAGAGTGTTTTGAAATCAAAATGGTATTAGTTAGTAAGAAAATAAAATTTATATTTGTTCTTGTCCATACTATTTATCATTGTTTATTTTTTAATGTCCTGGTTATTTTAACAATATCTGATAGATTTTTATGTTAAGATTAAAGTAGTCTCATAAAAACATGGGAGAGTTCTCAACATCTGTATTTTATGTCATAATTTCCTAAGATTTGTGGTATTTATTTTTCACTTTAGTATTTCATAGAAATCACCATTAATTTCACCAGGATCCAGAATTCTTCTTTTGCAATTTGTTTTACAATTTGCAACCTAAGTTTTTCTAAAATAATCAAGGATAGTCAGATTTTACTTAGTGATTTGCTCATCTCATATCTCTGCTGTGAATTATTTGCCATAAGGTTCACAGTCATCTTTGGTACTTTATTTTATAGGATTGCCAGTGAAAACACTTCATTTCTGATAGTAGTGGCTGTGATCTTTTTTGATCTCCATAAATCTAAGCTTTTACTGTTAATGTTCTTATGTAATTTTGTTTTGAATAGGATTTTATTTGTCAGTTTTCTTTGTTCCTAACATTCCTCATTTCCTACTTATTTTTAAGATCATTTTTTTATTCTAGGACTTTATTTTTGTTGAATATAAATAAATGTTTATGTCTATAAATTTCCTGTAACCATTGATTTACCTGCTTTCCTCAAAATTTATTATATAGCAATCTCATGAATTAAATTTAAAATACTTCTATTTATTTTATATTTATTCCTTCTTTAAACAATAGACTTTTAAAATTAACTAATTTAAAATACATAAAGTTTTATATATTATTTCTTTTTATTAATTTAATTCAATTAAATTTTGGATATGGAGAAATTACACATTGGTTGAATAATCTAAAAATCATTGAGATGTGTTATCTATTAGTCATGCATATTTTCTTAGCGAATATTGCATGAGTATTTAAACAAAATATTAATCTCATACTTTTTTAAAGGTTCTTTTTTAATTAAAATGGTTTGCAGTAAACAGAGAAGCCTGTATGGGGAGCAACTTCCCAAATGTTGCCTGCTGCCCCATGGGACTTGGACTGCCAGGACCAACACCAGGTACATGACAGCAGAAAAACCAAACAGGAAGCGGTAGGCCTTGCCATGGCGGTAGAGTTGCTGTGCTGCAGGGAACATCTCCATGCTGCCATAAATGAGGGGCGCGATGGAAAAGAGCAAAAATGCTGATCATGGAGAGCACCAGGTAGCTGATGTTGTTTCGAGGGAAGGAGAGAAGGCCCAAGAGAGACGGCACAATGCTCAACAAATATGGATATTCCCACTGATAGGGCATGGCCACCTGATCATGTGACAAGAGCCTCAGGTGTCCCACACTCATCTTGGCAACCAACAGCAGCCATATGACCAGATGGACGTAGATCAGCTTCTTGATTTCATACTTCAGCGTCACACTCATACCTCATCTGGTAGTGAGTGCATGGTGACGTGCTCCCGGTGCTGAAAGTCGCAGCCATCGGTGCCGGCCCCTCGCGGGCCTGCCCGAGATGCCATTGTGCAGAACTGAACTCCAGGCCGCTCACGCCAACCCTCTGGCTCACCGACCCAGCTAGTTCCCCAGCGGACCCCTTTCTTGCCTCCTCGATACGCTTCCACTACCCGGCGTGCCAGTCTCTTACTTCTTGATACAGTGTTCCATGCTCAAATACGGATTGATGAGCTCAGTGTAGCTACCAGTTTTGTAGAAATCTGTGTCTTCCTCATTGTGTGTGAGCTGTTATTCTATCAGTTGCTGGAGATACATGTTAGATATTCAACTTCGAATATTTTGATGTCTTTTGTAAAAAAAAAATGCCCCTTTATTGGAGTCTTCTAATGTTTCCTTCACATGTTTTGATTTTTCATTATTAGGTACATACACATTAATAATTATTATGATTTTTCAGGTGTGTTGACCATTTTACCATCAGAATTCCTTTGTTCCCTTAAGTTTGCTATTTGCAATACATTTCTGCTTATGTATTTATTTTCTACTTGTCTGCACTTTCATATTGGAAGTAGGTTTCTTTACGACACCATTAAATTTAATCTTGCTTCATTTTCCCCACCCTAGTTCCTTGCTTTATACCTAATCTCTGTGGTTCTGCCAATTGTAGCTTGGATATCACTGACTTAAGAGCAAATATCCACATATAAGCAAATACACACCATATTTCCCTTTTGGGGTGGTCTTGGTTACCTCACTCAGGATAATTGTTTTCTGATTCCATTTATTTACCTGTATGAATTTCAATCTTTTTCGTTGCTGAGTAATACTTTCTTTTGGAAATGTACCACCTTTTTTTACAATCCATTTTTCTGTTGAGGGATATATATTTAGGTTGTTTCCAATTTTTTGGCTATGATAGAAAGAGCAGCAATGAACTTGGCTAAACAAGTGTCTCTGTGGTAGGTTAAAAAATTCTTTGGTTATATTCCTAAAAGTGATATAGTTGGATCTTGAGGTAGATTGATTTCCATATTCCTAAGGAACAGTCACTACAATTTCCAAAGTGGCTGTACCAGTTTGCACTTCCACAGCAATGAAGAAGTGTTTCCCATGCTATACATCCCTGCCAGCATAAGCTGTCACTTGTTTTATTTTTTTATAATTTTTTTATTTATTTATTAAATTTAATTTTACATATCAGCCACGGATTCCCTTGTTCTCCCCCTCTGCCCCCCCCTGCCTTTCCCCCAGCCCACCCCCCATTCCCATCTCCTCCAGGGCAAAGACTCCCCTGAGGATTGAGTTCAACCTGGTAGATTCAGGTTGGTTCAACCTTGTCTTATTTCTGATTTTGATGGTGGGTATGGGTTTACTGTAAACTGCCTTTATTTTGTTAAGATATATCATTTATATGCCTAATCTCTCTAGAATTTTTAACATGAAGGAGTGTTGGTTTTTTTTTTTTTTTTTTTTTTCTCGAGACAGGGTTTCTCTGTGTAGCTTTGCACCTTTCCTGGAGCTCACTTGGTAGCCCAGGCTGGCCTCGAACTCACAGAGATCCGCCTGGCTCTGCCTCCCGAGTGCTGGGATTAAAGGTGTGCGCCACCAACGCCCGGCGGAGTGTTGGGTTTTGTCAAAGGCCTTTTCTGCATCTAATTAGATGATCATGTGTCTTTTTCTTTCAGTTTGTTTATATGGTGAATTACACTTATCGATTTACATATTTCAACCACCCCTGCATCTCTAGGATGAAGCCTCCTTGATTAGGGTGGGTGATCATTTTGATGCGTTCTTGGATTTGGTTTGCAAGTATTTTATTGAGTATTTTTGCACCTATGTTCATGAAGGAAATTGGTCTGTAATCCCCTTTCTTTGTAGGGTATTCATTTGGTTTGGGTATCAAGATAACTTTGGCTTCATAAAATGAATTGGATAATATTATTTCTTTTTCTATTTTGTGTAATAATTTGAGGAATATTGGCATTAACTCTTCTTTGAAAGTCTAGTAGAATTTTGAACTAAAACCATCTATCTGACTCTGGGCTTATTTATGGTGGGGAAAGTTTTAATTACTGATTCCATTTCACTAGGTCTATTTAAATAGTTTGTCTTTTCTTGACTTAATTAGTAAGTGGTATGTATTGAGAAAATTACCCATTCCTTTTAGATTTTCCAGTTCGGTGGATCACAGGCTTTTAAAATATGCCCTTATGATTCTCTTATGATTTCCTTGGTGTCTGTTGTTATGTCTACCTTTTCCCTTCTAAATTTGTTAATTTGGATATTATGTCTCTACCTTTTAGATAATTTGGATGAGGGTTTGTCAATCTTATTGATTTTCTCAAAGAACCAACTCTGTTTCGTTTATTCTTTGTATTTTTTTTCTCTATTTTACTGACTTCAGACCCGAGTTTGACTATTTATTGCCATCCATTTCTATTGCAACGTGTAATTTCTCTGTTTTTGTGTTTGTTCTAGTGCCTTTGGGTGTGCTCTTATGTTACTTGTGTGAGATTTCTCCATTTTTAAAATGTAGGCACTTAGTAATATGAACTTTCCTTTTAGAATGGCCTTCATTGTGTCCCGTAACCTGGATCTGCTGTATGCTTATTTTCATTCAATTCTAGAATGTCTTTAATTTTTTTATTTCTATCCTGATCCATTTTTCGTAAGTAGTGTGTTGTTCCTTTTCCACAGGTTTGTGATCTTTCTGTTTTTCCTGTTAATGTTGATATCCACCTTTTATCCCTAGTGATTAGATTTGATGCAAGGCACTGAGTGCTTCAGTTCTCGTGTAGCTGCAGGGACTTGCTTTGTGTCTGAACATGTAGTCAGTTTGGGAGACAGTTCCATGAAGTGCCGAGAAGAAGGTATATTCTTTTGTGTTTGGGTTAAATGGTCTGTAAATATCTACTAGGTCCACTTGGTTTATAATATAAGTTAGCTCTAGCATTTTTCTGTTTAGTTTTTGCTTGGATGACCTGTCTATTTGGCAAGAGTAGCGTATTGAAGTCTCCCACTATCAGCGTATGAGAGTTAATATGTGATTTAAACTGTAGTAGTGTTTTTGTTTTGTTTTAAGAACTTGTGTGCCCTTGTATTTGGGGCATAGATGTGAAGAATTGAAATGTCCTCTGGGTGGATTTTTTTTTTCTTTGATGAGTACGTAGTGTCCTTCCCTATCTCTTCTGGTAAGTTTTGGTTTAAAATCAATTTTGTCAGATATTAAAATGGCTACACCAGATTACTTCTTCAGTCCATTTGCTTGGAATATCTTTTTCCATCTTTTCACCCTGAGGTGATATCTTTGATATTATGATTTTTTTTGATACACCAGAAAGATGGATCCTCTTTTCATATCCATTCAAGTTATTCTGTGTTTCTTCTTCTTCTTTTTTTTTTTTAATTGGGGATCTGAAACCATTGATGTCAAGAGCTATCAATGAGCAGTTTGTTGACTTCTGTTATTATTCTGTTGTAGTGTGTGTGAGAGCGAATGAGAGTTTCTGTCTCCCTGTCTCTCTACCTTTCTGTCTCTGTCTCTGTCTCTGTCTCTGTCTCTGTCTCTCTCTCTCTCTCTCTCTCTCTCTCTCTCTCTCTCTGTGTGTGTGTGTTTCCCCTCTTTTGATTTGCTGGTCTGATATTAGTTATTTCTTGTGTTTTCCTGGGTGTGGTTAACCTTTTTACATTGGAGTTTTCCTTCTAGTGCCTTCAGTAGGGCTGGATTTGTAGACAGATATTGCTTAAATTTGATTTTATCATGGAAGTTCTTATTTTCTCCATCTATTGTGTTCTAAATTTTTGCTGAGTATAGTAGTCTGGGCTGGTGTCTGTGGTCTCTTAGAGTTTGTAGTACATTTGTCTAGGCCCTGCTGGCTTTCAGAGTCTCCATTGAGAAGTCAGGTATTATTCTAATACGTCTGTCTTTTTCCCTTGAAGTTTTTGATATTCTTTCTTTGTTCTGTATGTTTAGTGTTTTGACTACTATGTGGTACAGGGACTTCTTTTTCTGGTCCAGTCTATTTTGTGTTCTACATGCTTCTTATACCATATGCATTACCTTCTTCTTTAGGTTAGCGACATTTTCTTTTATGATTTTGCCGAAAATATTTTCTGGGCCTTTGACCAGGATTTCTTCTCCTTCCTCTATTCCTATTTGTATTAAAGTTGGTCTTTTCATAGTGTCCCAGATATACTGGCTGTTTTGTGCCATGATTTTTTTTTTAGATATTATATTTTCTTTGACTGAGGTATCCATTTCTTCTACCATGTCTTTAATGCCTTTAGAGTCTTTCTTCCATCTTTTGTATTCTCCTTGTGAGGCTTGCCTCTGAGGCTCCTGTTTGAAGTCCTAAATTCTTTATTTCCAAATTTCCCCCAGTTTGGGTTTCCTTTATTGATTCTGTTTCTACTTTCAAGTCTTGAACTGTTTTATTCATTTCCTTCCACTGTTTGTTTTTCATAGATTTCTTTAAGGAATTTATTCATTTCTTTTTTAGGAACTTCTATCATATTTATATAGGCTATTTTAAGGTTTTTGTCTTGGACTTTAGTTATGCTGCAATACTCAGTTTCTGCTGTGATATGGTTGCCTGACTCTAGTGGAGACCTATTATCCTGGGTGGTTTTTATTTTGTTTCTATGCTGTGACATAGTCATCTTAGTTCAGGAAGGTTGTAATTCTAGGTGCTGATGCCAGGTCTTTCTTTATGGGCTGGGTGCTTTTTCCCTTGGTTTCTGTTGCCCTTTCTGTTTCTTAGGAGGGTGTGGTGGCTGTGTGTTGCCTATTGGAAAATTCTTTTGGGATTTCCATAGGTATGACTACTAGGGGTTACAGGTAGAATGTGTTTCCAGGTATCAGAGCTGAAGGTTAGGAATGTGGATTGCTTGGGATGAGGAGAGGTTGAAAGAATCCACTGGAGAGATGAAAGCAGGATGTTCAGATAGGTTCTGCTTAGTCTCCTGGGAGTGGGGGCAGAGAGTGAGGAGGGGCCACAAAACATAGCCTCTTGCAGAGGTGGGAATGAGACTGGGGGACTGGATACGGAGGAGGGAAAGGAGAATGAAAACCTGAAGTTGCCTACCTGCTTAGCTGGCCTGCTTGCTTCTCTATCAGGCTTGGCTGGCATGTTCCCAGAGAAAGCCTGCTGTAAGTTTGGGATTACAGAAGAATGGGGAGGAAGGCTGGAGGAGATCTGCTTGATCTGCTGGAGATGGGAGCAGAGAGGAGGGGGCAGTGCAGAGATGCAGGTAGCCTACCCTCTTCCTGGCTGGAATGTCTACTGGAGCGGCGGACTGGTATAAAGCGATGTGAGGCTATGAGGCAGATGGAGTGGAAGATCTGTGTGTTCCACTGGAGATGGGGGCTGAGAGGGAAGCAAGGCTGCAGCAGGGCAGGTGCTCTGCGACGGAGCTGGAAATGAGATTGGAGGATTGATTTGCAGAAGAGGAACGAGAGGTGAAGATCTCCAGTTAGCCTATCTGTTTTCCTGACTGGAGTGACCTGCAGATTCCCGGAGAATGCGTGCTGGCGTTCGAAGCTGTACAGTGGGATGAGTGGGGGGAGGTTTGTTAGAGGAGGTTTATATGATCCCTTGTAGATGGGGGCCAGAGAGGCACAGGAGACCACAGTAGCTGATCTGCTACAGGGCTGAGGAAGGGGGGCGGGGTGTTGGGTCTTGGAGAAATGGAGGAAGAAGTGAAGTTCTTCAATTACCCTACCTGCTTCCCTGGCCAGAGTGACTTGTAGGTTCCCAGGGAATATCTGCTGTCCTTGGGGGCTGGGATAAAGTGGGGGGAGGGATGTTTGAAATCTGTGTGATCTTTGGAACTTTTAGAATCTGCAGGAAATCTGTGTGACCCACTGAATATAGATGTGGGAGACTGCAGCAGGTGGTCTGCTAATGAGCTGGGGATGAGACTGGGGGCTTGGATCTGGAGAAGAGAGAGGTGAAGATCTGCTGTAAGCTTCCCTGCTTTCCTACCCAGAACAAAATTTTTCTGTCATGTGAGTAGATTCTCCATAGAGCAGAAAACTGAATTGGGTTCATCACTACTGATGGTAAGATTAAACAATACAGTATTCTGTCAAAAGAAAAATCTAAAATAATAAAAAAAAACCCTATAGCATAGATCATCCAGTGCTCTCTGTTTCAGTTATATTTTGAATTGGTTAAAGAAATGGTGAAAGAGAAAGCTTTTGAAATTTTTTTCTTCCTTTTCAGACCATGGTAGCACAGTGAGAGTGAATTCTCCTCCATTAAATTAAAGCCCAATTGAAGCTTCTACAACTCAAACAAAGTACCCAAGTATAGACCCTGTGGCGACTGGAGAGAGCCATATGACAGGTGTCCTCAGCCATCCTTCTTAAGATCTATAGACAAACGGAACTTTCTAATGTTGGCCTGAAACATGTTCCTCATTTTCTGTAAAATTACAGAAGTGAATCTGGCTACTGTCAAGTCTAATAAACCCCAGTCAGAGTGAGGTGGGGCCTTTCCAGTGCTTTACTACTTTCACTAGCTAATCTTGATCCTTTTTAAATGTTTGCCACAAGTTCAGATACTTGTTAGTAACCAGGTGTACTAGCTTGCTTTCTATTGCTGTTATAAAGATCATATTCCACAGAAATTCTGGGAGAAAAGGGTTTATTTCCACATACAGTTTACAGTCCCTTGTGAAGGGAATCCAGAGCAGAACACCAAAGGCAGAAACTTGAAAGCAGGAACAGAAGCAGAGGTCGTGGAGAAATGCTGCTTCCTGCTGTTTTCTTTGTGTGGCTCACATAGCTTGCTTTGTCCAGGAGCAGCTCCACCCATAATAGTCTGGGACCTCCCAGATCAATTATTAATCAAGGAGAGGCCCACAGGCCAATCTGAGGGAGGCATGTTTTCAACCCATGTTTTTTCTTCCCAGATGACTATAGATTGTGTCATGTTGACAAAACAACAACAAAATTAACACAGAAGGCATGAATAAAGGTGTGAGTTTGTGTTGAGTGCCCATGTGTATGATCACACACACACACACACACACACACACACACACACACACACACACATTTATATATTTAGAAAGACACATCCGTTACCTAATCTTGTACATTTTGGTTAGCCTTTACTTGCTCTCCTCTTCTTGGCATGCAGACAAGCTGCCTTGGAGGAGAGGACGGTTCCCTTAAGGCTGATGATACACTCTGTCTGACTTATCAGTCTCTGTCTAGTCAGATTTTGTACTCTTGCCCTGAATGTCTGTGTGTGTGTCTGTGTGTATGTGTATGTGTTTGTGTCTCTGTGTGTATGTGTGTGTATATGTGTGTATGTGTGTGTGTGTGTGTGTTTATGTGTACAGACAAGTAAAATTATAGTTCAGATTCTCTGCCCTGTGGATCCATTCCAGGAATGTGGAATTCATAAAACCTGGTCAGCTGAATGTCAAAAAACGAAAGCTAAAACAAAAAAAGAAGGAAGAAAGAAAAAGACTGCTCATTTAAACAGTGGAAAAGTATGTCTAACTTCCCCAAGCTAATTAACAGACTTTTTGTGCAGATTTAGATAAAACACTTCCTGTCGCCACCTCTGGATTTCTGATTAGTGTACAACTAAGTGTCCTTAGGGTATGAAGTTAAATTAAGCCTACACATATGCTGTGCATTCTTAAGTATTTTAAGTAACTCTATTGACAAGCTCATACTCATTCTGCCATTTGCCCATGTTGACAATAGAGGTGTGTGCACTGAGATGAATACTGCCAAGTAGTCTTGGGAAGAAAGGACTACTAATTAAAAACAAGAGCAAAGTGCTCTAGAATTTGTCAAAGGAAAACAAAAACAAAAAACAACCTTTTTGAAGCCTTAAAATTAGTTTAAAGATCAACATTCAGGACATTCTGTCTAAGGTGAGAGACACCTTTGAGGATTTTTGTTTGTTTGTTTTAGAGAGTTGAAGCTCTTATTTAGATAATGTCCTTATTCTGTTTCTTTACTGTGATTAGCCACCATGACCAAAAGCAACTTGGGGAGAAAGTGTTTTATTTCATCTTGTAGGTTGTAATCTCTCATGGAGGGAAACCAAGGCAGGAACCCGAAGGTGGTAACCATGGAGGAACACTGATGGCTTGTTTGCGTCCTCTGGTTCACTCAGCTGCATTTTCTATGCAGCCTAGATTCCACCTCTCTCAGTATGGCACCACCGATAGAAGGGAGTACACTCCTACATCGTTAGTAATTAGAAAAATTTAATTCCTCAGTTGAGATTCCCTCCTCCCAAGACAGTCAAACCTGTGTCAAGTTAACAAAAGCGAACAAGCACAGGGGAAGGGGCAGAGAGATGTCTGTAGGAATCAGAGCCTGCCTTCCACTCTCAAGGTACGGTAGTTACAGGGAAATGGGGTGAGTAGGAAATTAGCTTAAAAGTTTCCCTTTGGGACCTGAGTTTGGCCACTGCTAGGGGTAGTCAATTAAAACATTTAGGTGATGAATGGACATCTTTCCTGGCTGGTTATTACTTGAGATTCACCAGTCATGGCAATTATGAATCTAGAGAAACAGGGTAATTTATTTCTGAAACAAAATTACTGTAGATACTGTAATTGTCACAGTTGAAGAACATGGGGAAGCTTTACATAATGGTGTAGTCGTGCCTAACATTCTTGAATTTGGTTATTAGATCAATAAAAGGAGAACATAGTTGTCATAGTTGTCATGCTTATAACTCTTCACTGCTGGACAAGGGCAGTGTCCTCATTGGGGATTCTTGTGACAAGAAATTCATTTTAATAAATGAAGTGCTATCTAACCATTTCTTTTCTTCTCTTCTCTTCTCTTCTCTTCTCTTCTCTTCTCTTCTCTTCTCTTCTCTTCTCTTCTCTTCTCTTCTCTTCTCTCTCCCTCCCTCCCTCCCTCCCTCTCTCTCTCTCTCCCTTTCTCTTTCTCTTGGCTTTTCGAGACAGGGTTTCTTTGTGTATCTTTGGCTGTCCTAGATCTAACTTTGTAGACCAAGCTGGCCTTGAACTCAAACAGATCCACCTGCCTCTGTCTCCCAAATTCTGGGATTAAAGGCATGTACCACCACAGCCTGGTCTCTATCTAACCATTTCTTTAGAAAGTTCCAGCCCATGAATGAATCAAATTTCTCGTTGTATTTATTGCTTTCTGTATCAGTTCACATACTCAAAGAAGTAAAATCCAAGATGGGATTAGATGTGACAAAGAACACTTGAGAATGATGGAGAGAGGAGAAGAAGACTGTAGCGAGTCTTTAGAGCTTGAGTCAGAATTGATGCCTGTGGTGGATGTCAATGGACAGCAACCTAGTTTCAGTGAAGAATTACTAGTGAAAACTTCTCACCCCCTGGCAGAGTTTCTCAAATCTCAGGAAACTTGGTTTGCCTTATCCTTCCTGCCTCTATAGTCCTTAAAGGGGAGAAGCATCTTGAAAGTGTGTCCCCAAGATGTAGACTGTATTGGATTCAGCATGCAGCACAGGTGAACACACCTGAAGCAGTTTGAATGAGAATGACCCCCATAGGCTCATATATTTATATGCTTGGTCTCCAGTTGGTGGAACTGTTTGAGAAGGATTAGGAGGTGTGGCCTTGTTAGAGGTGTGTCACTGAGGGGTGGGGTGGGCACTGAGGCTTAAGAAGCTCTAGGCCCAGTATTGCTCTCACTATATCCAACTTTCAGATAAAATGTAAGCTCTCAGCTACTTCTCCAGCACTATCACTGTCTGCCTCCTGCCATGTTCCCTGACATAATAGTCATGAACTAACTCTGAAACTCTAAGCAAGCCCCCAACTAAATGCTGTCTTTCATGAGTTGCCTCAGTCATGGTATCTTTCCCAGCAAGAGAACAGTAACTTAGACAACACCATCTCAAAAGCACATCTATGTGGCATATTCTTCATTTTTTAAAATGCTTGGGAATTAGAGTACTTTTTAAAACAAAGCCTACCACTTGTGTAAAGTACTTTTTACAAGGAATTCAAAATGCATCTATTATTACATGTGATTTCATAAGTTATTCATGTCATTTGAAAAAAATAATCCATGTGTAGTTAAAAATGTTAATTTGAGCTTAGAGATTCTCATTAAGAGGACTTAAATGGGTAATAATTACAGGCAACTTGCTCATAGTGACTTAAAACCTTTGCAGTGATCTGGAATGGGACTATACTGGGTGGTATGTGTCCTGACTCTGCCTCCTTCTAGCACTGGTTTTAATAGGATACTTGACATCCTTAGTTTCAATTTTCTCATAGGTAGAGAGAAGGATTTCTCTCTCAGATGGGTAATCCTATAACTTTATAAACTAGAAGGAACTTTGTGCTGTCAAAGCAGGGTATATTAAAAAGAATGAGATACATTAATGTGATGCTTTTTCTTCTTGTATGTGGATTTGTGTCTGGTTAAAAAATACCATGTTCTCATCCTTTCTCTTTGAAAATAGACATAGGTATATTTTTTTCTTGAAATTAATTTAGTGATATTTATCAGTATTGTTTATGTCCACCTGACACATTTATTCCAGAGCTTCAAGAAGATTTGTACAAAACTCCTGTGAGGACTCCTTCATCAAAACATCATTTTAAATGCTGAATTAAAAAAGTATCTTCTTACTCTAGAGCAATTACAAAAGTCACAATACAATTATTACATGGACTGTTCTAAAACCACAATTAATAGAAGTATGTTTTGGAAAAGAAGCAATGATAGGTTATGTGAGAATAGGAGGGTTAAATGCTGTTTTCAGTGTTACTCAAAATTTGTTTTAAAAATATGTAGATAAACACTGGGGAAAACTTCACTTTGCAAAAAACTTTGCAGTTCTTGTGGGTAGCAAAAATTATGGATGCATTTATTTTTCTATTTACATCTCTTTTTATCTTCCCAAATTTTGCAATAACCAGTAATAATTTATTGAACAATTATTTTTAATGATCAGTTACTGGAATGAATGATGAATATGACCAAACTCTTTCTTTACATGTTGAAATATTTTTGATAAAATGGAGCTGGAATAAATGATCAAATAAGAAATTTAAATTTAAATTATATCTTAAATATAACACAGGCACATTAGAAATAATGAAATAAATGAATTTAAGTATTCACATGCATGACTCTACATCATTTTTCCTAGCATGCTATTCAAAACATTTGTTCTCTCTACACAGGGTTTATGTTAGAGATTATTTAAAAGCTATACATGAAAGTCAAGTCCCTTTTAAAGAAGTAAGACTAATTAATTTCTTTATTTATATCTGTTTTAATTGACATGTTAAAAGCTTGAGGATAGTTCATACTTACAAAGCTCCCCATGTGCCTTTTTGATAAATCTATGCAAGAAGTCAGGGTAAATATATCTATCTTCACATTTATTGTCTAGATGAGAGTAAGAAGTTATGGTGTGCTGTTGTAAAGTAGGTTAGCTATAGATGATGATAATGCAGTGTGTATTTAAAACAACTAGAAGGGAGAGTATTTTCAATGTCGGCACTGAAAAGCCCATTCATTTTCTTCACGGTTTAAAATTCAGTCTCTCAGTGCAGAGCCTCTGCCTATACATCAACCCACTCATCACTATGTTTAAGGGACATTTCATCTACAGGGCAATAAAAGTTCCTGAATCTTTTGAATTTAAATTTCTAATTTAAGTATGTCAGAATTTAGTCTCATTTATAGTAATATTTTCTAATCCCTTTTATCCAGGTCATTCACAGTGTAAGGTCACATTTTAGGTCATATAAAATTTTTAGTTTGAAGAAATGAGATATCTCAATTGAGTTTGCTATTGAGATAGCAAGCATCTCATTATGTAGCCCAGGATGGCCTCAAACTCAATCTTCCTGCTTCAGATCACTCAGTATTGGATTCAGGCATGTATGGTCCTATTTGGCTAACAGAGTAATCTCTTTGATAAGAACATTATATTGACATAAATGTTCACTGACTTAGCTTGGAATGGGTGTATTGGTTTTATATGGATGCTATAACAAAATGTCCTAAACCAGTGGTTTTAATATTTAAAAAATCATTCTATCAGAGTGCTGATGATTAGAAGTTTGAAGTGTAGGTATTGAAAGAGTTAGGTTCTCTCTGATAACTCTATTGTAGAATCTTTTCTTACTTCTTCTGCTACCTAGTGTTTGCCATCAATGAATGCCATTCTTGCCTCAAATACATATGCTACCTGGCTGTAGTCACATACCATTTTCCTACTGCTGTGTGTCCTATCCCATGTCCAAAATCTCCTTTTCTGTAAGGACTGGAGCACAGCACAATGGCTGGATTTTAAGTTTTTCCTCTGCTATGGCTCCTTCCCCAAATATGTCACATTGTATGGCAAACTATTGTTTCAAAATCTATCTTTTGAGGGGACATAATTAACCCATAAAAATAAAATACTAAAATGTTAATTATGGTTAGTGAAGATAATTAAGGCAAAATTAAAAGGCAGTAAAGGCCAGGTGAAATTATCTATATTTTACATCAGAAAAAATGAGGGAAATCTCCTTATAGCAAACTTCATTGATGATTATGATTCACAATGATAAAATATTGTTGACTTGATCAGTCCCCATTCTTAAGCTGTTAAGACTCTGGTATTTCATTTATCATAGTATCTTTTCTTTCTCTCCCACTCTGTTCCCATTCCAGTTCAAACCTCCCACTCCCCTAAGCTCTCATCCCCTATCCCTTGCCCTCTATTACCCTCCTCACTCCCAGTTTACTCATGGAGATCTCTTCTATTTCTCCATCACTGGGCAATTTATGCATCTTTCCTAGGGTTCTCCTTACTAGCTAGCCTCCCTGGAGCTGTGGGTTGCAGTCCTGTTATCCTTTGCTTTATATCTATTATCCACATATGAGTTAGTACATACCATGTTTGTCCTTCAGAGTCTGGGTTACCTCATTCAGGATGATATTTTTTAGTTCCATCCATTTGCTTGCAAACTTCATGATATCATTGTTTTTCTCTGCTGAGTAGTACTCTATTGTGTATATGTACCACATTTTCTTTATCCATTCTTCAGCTGAGGCACATCTAGGTTATTTCCAAATAATTATTACAAATAATGCTGCTAGGAACATAGTTAAGCATGTGTCCTTGTGGTAAGATTGAGCATTCCTTGGATATATGCTCAAGAGTGTTATAACTGGGTCTTGAGGAAGATTGATTCCCAATTTTCTGAGAAACCACCATACTGATTTCCAAAGTGGCTGTACAAGTTTGCATTCCCACCAACAGTGGAGGAGTGTTCCCCTTGCTCCATATCCTCTCCAACATAAACTGTCTTCAGTGTTTTTGATCTTAGCCATTCTGACAGGTGTAAGATGGTATCTCAGAGTTGTTTTGATTTGCATTTTCCTGATGACTAAGTATGTTGAGCAATTCCTTAAATGTCTTTCAGCCATTTGAGATTCTTCTGTTGAGAATTTTCAGTTTAACTCTATAGCCCATTTTTTATATTGGACTGTTAGGTATTTTGATGTCTAGGTTCTTGAGTTCTTTATATATCCTGGATATCAGCCCTTTGTCAGATGTGGACACCATGGGAATAAGGAGAAACAGAGTGCTAGGGAGGTTTCCAGGAATCCACAAAGATGACTCCACCGTGGACTACTACTGGTAATAGCCAAGAGGGTGCCTGAGCTGGTCTACTCTGGTGATCAGATGGCTGAATATCTTAACTGTCATCATAGAACCCTGATCCAGTGACTGATGGAAGCAGATGCAGAGATCCACAGCTGGGTCCCAAGCTGAGCTCCAGGAGTCCAATCGATGAGAGAGAAGAGGGATTCTATGAGCAAGGGATATCAACACCATGACTGGAAAAAGTACAGAGACAACTAGCCAAACTAGTGGAAACACATGAACTGTGGACCAATAGCTGAGGATCCCCCATGGTGCTGAACTAGGCCCTCTGAGTAAGCAAGACAGTTGTTTAGTTCAAACTGTTTAGGGGTCTCCCAGGCAGTGGGATCAGGACCTGTCTCTAGTGCATGACCCAGCTTTTTAGAGCCTAGTACCTATGGTGAGACACTTTGCATAGCCTTGGTGCAGGAAGGAGGGGCTTGGATCTGCCTCAACTGAATGTACCAGGCTCTGTTGACTCCTCAGGAGACCTTGCCTTGGAGGAGGTGGGAATGGGAGTGGATTGGGGGGTGAAGGCTGGGGGATGGGAGGAGGGAGGATACGAGAATCCATGGTTGGTATATAAAATGAATAGAAAATCTCAATAAAAAACGTATTACAAAAAGACACTGGTATTGTAAAGCTTATTGAGTTTCTTTAAACATATCACAAAGTCACTAAAACAGTAATAGTTTTACCTTTGAACAAAGATCTTCTTGATGAATGAGTCAAATTCTTCAATTTGGAAACGAGTCTTAAGGCAAGCTACCATCATTACAGTGGAAGTCAGTGTTCTCTGAGGAAGCCTTCTGAGTCAAAAACATCAGTGCATAACTATAAAGACAAATACTCAGACCTCACTGACCATCATTTGGGTCACAAATTGTATGGGAGTGGCCAAGAAATACAATTTTAATTCATACTCCAAGTGATTCTGAGACATTTTCAGGCTTGAGAGTAACAAATCAAGAGCTTCATGATTAGTGGTATACATGTGACATGTCTGTAAAATGTATGAGATCTGAAGGCTCTGAAGTGGAGTGCTACATGTAATGAACACTTCTGTTTGTGGACCATGCACGGTCTGCAGAGAGGTGGCAGAGTTAGTCCTGAGGAAGTAATTCCACAGAGTAGTAAAACCTCACATGGCACCGTTGACGCTGTCCTTGGTTCTGATTTAGCTTGCTGCTGTATTTCCTGCTCAGAGTCCCTTCATGGAGCCTACCAAGTTTTGATGCTCGAAATTGAATGACATGTTAGCATTTACCACGAGAGATCTGCCTGGCTATGGGGTCTCATTTCAGTCACATTGGCTACCCTCTCCTAGAAAAAAAATGGAATTTAAGTGTAATGGTGACACATTAAAATGAACATGATGCTAACAAATACAATTGCTGTATACAGAATAAATTGAATAGTGAGGAACCTGAAAATTACCTTAAATATTCAATATTTAGGCACTTGGGCCATAAGATTTGAATTAGGATAAGTGTAGATGTGGTTTTAAAAACTAATGAATAATTTAGGCATCACCATCAGTTAAAGCAATATTTTAATAACTAATTGTTGGGTACGGATCAAATTTTTCTACAATTTGATGTCTGTCTTTTCAAAGTAAAAATCTATTTTGGGTGTGTATATGAACTTTTACCTGAGAGCTTTTGAGCAAAAATAAGTGTATATCCTCTCCCTCTTCCCTTTTCTGTTTATTTTATCATTTGATTTGGTGTGTACATGCGTGCGTGCATGCGTGCGTGCATGTGTGTGTGTGTGTGTGTGTGTGTGTGTGTGTGTGCATGCATGCATGAATATGTGTGTGTTACATGCATGTGAGTATATATGGTCATGTGCAATTAAGTAAACCAATGTGCACACATGTGAAATCCAAAGCAAGATGTCAGGTGTCTTCATCTATTGTTTGCCACCTTTGCTTTGAGACAGCATCTCACTAAACTGGAAGCTTGCCTTCTTGTTCAGTGTGTCTGACTAGGGAGCTCTTGGGATCTGCCTGTCTTACCTACCAGTGCTGGGGTTACAGGCACTCACACCCAAGCCTGATTGTTCTGTGGATGTCACATATCTGAACTCATGCCTTAGGGTTCTTGTGCTTGCAAAACAAATGCTTTCTCCTGCTGATCCATTTCCATCCTGCTTCTGGTACTTGTTTTTGAAGAACAAATGAACAGATGAGGATTGTTTTATGCTGTTACCTTGCTAGAGATAAGGTGAATAAAAACAGATTAAAAAATATGGGTTAATTCAGAGCATGACAATAATCTTGACATAGTGTTCAGCTTCCTGGTGCTTTCAGGCATGGATCTACCTGTCATGAATTTTGGAAGCAAAATTTCAAGCACATTTTTAAAAATTAAATGTTTTGCCCTTGCACTAATAGGCATAACAAGTATCAGGGAAATGTAAAATCCAGGACCCTTTTTGTTAGGTTCAGAGTGATGGAGCTAAGGTGTCCTTGGCCACTGTGGCCATAGGAAATAGCAAGTTTGACCCTTTGACAATTTACTTATTGGAACCTCTGTTAAGTGATTAAATGGTCTCAGACATGGTAGAAACTAATGTTCCCCAAAACACTCTGCTTATCACCATCAACTCCAGCAGCCTTTCCTGCAGCTTTGTGCAGAACTACCGCTTCAGCTACATTGCATTTAACAAGGTGTCCTTTCTAAGAACATCGACTCCAGTAACTTGTACTGATTGGAAGCAGAAGAGAAGAAGTGCCATTAACAGCATGGGCCAGGATGGACAGACTGGAAGAGACACTGGAGCTGTATGCAGCATCCAGATTTTGAGATTTTTATTTCTCAGTTTCAAAAATACATGAACATAGTTTAGAATTACCCCTGCTTTAGAAAACCCATTAAAATTAATTTTGTTGCCTCCCAAACACAATGAACTCTAATTCAAATGCCTCAAGGCATTTGAAGGTGTGGAGGATAGAGCCTCGTTGCCATTATAAATTTTTTCCAGTCTATTAGAGCAGATATCTTTACCTTACCACCTCTCATCTCCTCTACTTCTGCCTGGGTTTTAGACTTATGCAAAGACAGATGAACAGCTAGCTGTCTGCTGATTGGAGAACTTAGGCATTCACTGTACAAAGGGTGCCTAATAGGAGCTGAGCAATAGCCTGTTATTTTCCAGAGGGATTCAACATGTAATACATAAATGAAGAGCACCTAGGTACAAAATTGATATTTTGGCATAATCTTATCAAATCGCTTGCTTTGTGTGACTTTTCAATAGACACCATGATTTCAGAGTGGTTGGGTAAGAAAAGGGTAGCTTTGTCATTCAGTGGGGTCTTGTAAATCTGTCATATGTTACTCAACTGAAAACCTATAATTCCACAGCTAAAGTAACCTGAGTAAAAAAATGTTTTCCTAGCTCCTTTCCTCAAGGAAATCAAAGGGGTAAGAAATGAAGGAGTACAGTGAAACATATTCTTTTCTCCTCTTACCTGAGTCTTGGAAGTGTTTAGAAACATTTCTATTGAGTTCCTTTTAAAATCCACTTCTTTTAATCCAAGCCAGCTGTTTCCTCTGAAGAGCAGCCTGGGAAAGAAATATTGTTTAGATAATCCATTCCCAAGCTCATACATTCTTGGGGTTAGCACTGACTGAACCCGTGAATGATTTACGCTCCTGTTTATTCCAAGACCTTTCTAGCTTCCCGTTAGTCTTCACCGCAAACACTACAGGATTTCCTGAGCAGCAGCACACATAACTGAGGATCCAGATCATTTGAACACATTTGGACTAATAGGCACTTTGTTGTTTGTTTATTTTAATTGAGAAAGTTTGTTTTCCTTAGAATCACCTCAGTTTTAGATACGAAGTATGTATTCTTATTTTTGTGTTACATTCAGATGCTTTAATTGCTTTTCCAAGAGTCAATCAAATCCCATAATTATAAATAATTGATGTTTCTCCAGAGCAATTCTAAAGTGAGGCCCCATGTGGGGATACAAGAATAAGTAGCACCTAATAAAACATATTCCTTAGTATCACTTCTAAATCAAAGCTAAAGCATAGTCTCTAGAGGTTTCAGGCCCCAAAGAGATACAGGAAGTGGATAGAGTACAAAGAGGAAAGCAGAGATGGAATTCTTTCCTTGAGGCTCACTAATGCAAGTCCTTTCAATTGCTCTGCAAATTTGACCTAATGATCCTGAAATGTTTTGTTTAATTATATAGCACATTCCATATAAATTCTGTAGATCATGCTAGTTTTGCACACAGAAAATTTTAACAAAGTTCATATTCAACTTAGATAAGTTTCTCATTGCAAAGTGTTGAAAATTAATCTGAGCATATAGGTGCTCATGGACAGACACTCTCCCTTGGTGTCTTGTCTCTGACTTGAAATTTTCATAAGGAAGTTCTGACTGCTGTAAGGAAAGCAGAATTGCAGAACCATGCCTGTTACATCAAGATCTTGAAAAATATGCACATAGCAAGGAGCAAATTACTAGCATGTTTTCTGGTTAAATCAAACACTGGACAGCTAGAGTTGTAAAAAGGGCTATAAAGTTTTTATAACCAGCAGTAAATACACATTTCTGTAAGGACTGATTGAAGAAGACAGTTTTCATTGCCAGTGTTTGGTTTATTTCTGGCTTCCCCATCTCTGCCTCACATCTCATGCAGAGATGTTTGGCTCCAGGTTTAGAAAGGTTGGAGGCAATTCTCCTGTCAGAAGCTCAATAGGAGGTGGGAACACATTGGCTTCTGCTCTATAGCATCAAAATGTTGGAAGGAGAGATTTCAAATACATACACACACACACACACACACACACACACACACACACACATATATATAATATTTGATTTAACTATTTGATACATGCATATGGATTTTGATCATAGTCACCTCTCACTATTCCTGAGATTCCTCTGGGATCTATCTGGCACTACTCCCTACTTGCAATGTCAATTTCTTTTTGTTTTATAGCCCACAAAATAATGTTTGTGTTGCCTACATATTCATAGTGTGGATCATCCACTGGAGCATGGTAGATTTACCAGGGGCCACACCCTCAAAGAAAGCGGACTCTCTATCCCTCAGAAGTCATCAACTATCAACAGCTCCTAAGCCCAAGGAAGTGATTCAGGAGACCCTCCCACTGCTTGTTGGAATGTTGGTTGGCTTGACCTGTGCAGGCAATCACAGCTTCTACTAGTTTCTGTGTGCAGCTGACCTCTCCTATCCAGAAAACATTGTTTTTCACTCATCATCCTTGACCTCTGGCTCTTATAATCTTTCTGATCCATCTTCTGAAATGGTCCCTAAGCCTTGCAGGGGTGGGGAGTGTAATATAGTTATCCCTCTTACGGATAAGAATGTTGGGAGCTTTTTAAAACGTTGTAAGCACTTATCAGACCTTCCATTTACTTAATAAGCTACATTAAGTCTATAATGTCAGGTAAAAAACCATAGTCTTTGCTCAAGGCCTTTTAAATCATCCATGCCTCCATTCCTAATATTAGGCATCCAGAATGCAAGGGGAAAATGTATTAGAACTGACAGATTACATTTATCAGCATCACAAAAAGTTATTGTTAGGACACAATGTTTTCAGATTGGCTCATTAATTCTTAAATTCCCTCACTCAGTCATCAATATAATCATATAATAATGACAGAGGATCTACTCTGTACAAGGAAGATTTTACTTAAGTATAGGAGATATGAGCCCTTGAGTGCACAGTGGTAGATACTGTGTTCTTGTGGGAAGTGAAGCCACACTCTCCTGGTTTGTGGTCAAAACTCTTCATGGAATCATAACTTTTACTTAGACAAAAACAATGCTGAGTAGGGTAAATGAGTGGAAACCAGTTGGGCAAGTATTGACTTATATCCTGGAAAATAAGTTTTGCCTTCTCCAAGCAGTTTACATAGTGTTATTCTCAAAACTGGTCCACTGTTCATTCTAAAACTCTGTAATTGAATAGAAAAGCTGTTAGAAGATTATGGACCTGCCCTCCCATGAATTTATCAAAAGCTTTGTTGTGAGAAGGTTCCTGAATCCCAAAATAATCCCAAAAATGCTGATGTACAAATGCAGCTTCTCAATTTAAAAAAAATCTTTTTTCAGTCTTTCTACTTAAAAGTCAAGTGGATTTTGATCATAGTCACCTCTCACTATTCCTGAGATACCTCTGGGATCTATCCAGCACTACCAGGTCATCTACTCCTTTCCAAGTCACTAACCATGACCACTATGGAATGATACAGGTGTTCCTAACATGTCTCAAGATTAGAGAAAATTCTGCATGAACAGTTGATGGCAAGTGTATTGCTCATACTGACAGCAGCCAAATGCTCCACTTGTATGGCTGTATCCCATTTTTGTCTTCAGAGATGGCATTCTCTAAATCTTGATCACATATTTGGAGATTTGATAATGACATAAGTTTTACCAAAGAATAGGTACTATTTTTATCTCAGAAAAGAAAGCTCTGATGTGACCCAGATGCTCAACAATATTCCCACTCAGGACTGAAAGTTTTCACACTAAGCTAAGGCTCTAGGACATGGTTTGATAACATAGCCTTAGAGTTTAATAAGATGCCATAAAATATTACAGTTTTTTTTAAAAAAATAAGACATTGTCTCTTCTAGTAAACGAATTTGTAATTGTATTGTGATATTCATACATTGTAGAGCTAAAGCAAGAATGATGAGGTTGTTTTTTTTTTTTTTTTTGTTTTAGAAATGCTATGAATCTCAGGCTGGTCTTGAACTCATTGTGTAGCCAAATATTATTCTGAACTGACCCTCTTACCTCTATCTCCCAATGCTGAGATTACAAGCATTTAACATTTAAATCTGTTTTATGGGAATGTTGGGGGATCAAATGCAGGATTTTTTTTTATACTAGACAAGCACCCTACCTAGTCGGTTACATTTCCAGCCTGGTTGCACATTTCTAATATTTAATATTTATTTATATATTTAATCTCAAAATAGTTTACAGACCACAAATACGTTTTATTGTTGTTGATAGAGGAAACATGTATGTCTCAAGAATCTCAGAGATTTCAAATGTAAAGATACTGAAAAAAGGTTGATGAAAAATTGAAAACAAGATTTCACAGAAACCAGAGCTGGCCTAATACCTAGAAAGCAGTCCACAGCTAAGTTGGTCACTTGGTAAAACATGCTAAAGTTCTGTTGTTCCATTGCTCTTGCTTTCTCTATCTGGATATTGTTTTCACTGTCTTTCTCTCTGGACTATCTTTTGTTCCTTTGTTATGTCATACAGAACTTGAACTTGTCCTCTTAGCCTAGGCATTTCTGACAAACTGATCGGCATCCTTCTAGCTAGTTTCAAGTTCCCAGTCTGGAGAATCCAGATGACAGCAGAGCCAACTGGTAGACCTTCCTTCCCCAGACCCTGCCACACTACTGATGTTCTGAAATCTATCATTTTCTTCAGTCAGTATAACACATACTGATCTCTCAACTTATCTCTCAGTGGAATAACCCCAATGAGAAGCAGCACTAAAGGTGCATTACTTTCTCTCTCTCTCTCTCTCTCTCTCTCTCTCTCTCTCTCTCTCTCTCTCTCTCTCTCTCATTTATTCTTCTCTCATACATTATATCCTAACCATATTTTCCCTTCCCTCCACTCCTCTCAGTCCTTCCCTGCCACCTCTCCTCTTCCTCAGATCCACTTCTCCTCCATTTCCCTTCAAAAAAAGAGCAGGCTCCCAGTGATATCAACCAAATATGGCATAACAATTGACAACAAGACTAGGCACAAAGCCTCACATCAAGGCTGGATGACGCAACACAGTAGGAGGAAGGGAACCCAAAAGCAAACAAAAGAGTCATATATACCCTCACTCTAATTGTTAGGAGTCCCACAAAAATACCAAGCTACACAACCATAACATATATGCAGAGGACCTAGCACAGATTCATGCAAGCTCTGTGATTGCCACTGCAGTCTCTGTGAGGCCCTACGAGACCTACTTAGTTGATTCTGTGGGCCACATTCTTTTAACGTCCTCAACCCCTCTGGTTCCTGCTATCCTTCCTCCTCATCTTTTTCAGGGATTCCCTGAGATCCAACTTATGCATGGATGTGGGTCTCTGCATCAGCTTCCATCAGTTGCTGGATGAAGCCTTTCTGATATGACCATGGACTAGGCTCCAAACTAGGAGTATAGCAGAATATCATTAGTAATCATTTCATTGACTTCTATTTTTTAATTGGTCTTGGAAAGTCACATTTGGTTCTATCTTAGATCTCTGGGTTATCCAGCCTCTGGTTCCATACCATGCAGGCAGTGTCAGGCACAGGCTTCCCTCTCATGTCTTGGGCCAATCTTTGGTTGGTCACTCCCACAATTTCTGCACCACCATTACCCCAGCACATCTTACAGGCAGACAGGTTGTAGGTTGAAGGTTTTGTGGCTGTGTTGATGTCCCTGTCCCACTGCTAGGAGTCATATCTGGTTATAGAAGATGGCCAGTTCAGGCTCTGTATCTCCCATTATTAGCAGTCTTCAAAAGTGTCTAGTACAGGGAGTTTCCACTGTACTAGATTTTCACAACACCCTTCAAGCCCCCCAATTCCAGTAATTTCTCCCAGTACTCTCTCCCTCCATCCCTTCTGTTCCCATTCCCACCTGCCCTCA
Source organism: Peromyscus leucopus (assembly GCF_004664715.2). Classification (NCBI taxonomy): domain Eukaryota; kingdom Metazoa; phylum Chordata; class Mammalia; order Rodentia; family Cricetidae; genus Peromyscus; species Peromyscus leucopus. Next base: position 16,735,660 of record NC_051064.1, on the reverse strand, counting down.
GTCCACCTTTCTTTTTTCCATTGTATATTTCTGAATTTTTTTTATCAAAAATCAGATGGCCATAGGTATGGTATGTAATTACATCTGGGTCTTCGATTCTGTTCCATTGATCAACCTGTCTGTTTTATGTCAATACCATGAAGTTTTTTAAACTATTGCTTTGTAATATAGCTTGAAATAGGAATGGTGATACCCCCAAAAGTTATTTTATTGTCCAGGATTTGGTTTTTTGTTTTTCCATATGAAGTTGAGTATTGTTCTTTTAAGTTCTGTAAGGAATTGTGTTGAAATTTTTATAGGAATTGAGTTTAATCTGTAGATTGCTTTTAGTATAATGGTCATTTTTACTATGTTAATCCTAGTGATCCACGAGCATGGGAGATCTTTCCATCTTCTGGTATCTTCTTCAGTTTCTTTCTTCAGAGACTTGAAGATCTTGTCATACAGGTCTTTCAATTGATTGGTTAGAGTTACCCCAAGTTACTTTATTTTATTTGTGGCTATTGTGAAGAGTGATGTCTCCCTGATTTCTTTCTCAGCCTATTTATCATTTGAATATAGGAGGGCTACTGATTTTGTGTGTGTGTGTGTGTGTGTGTGTGTGTGTGTGTGTGTGTGTGTGAATTAATCTTGTATCCAACCACTTCACTGAAGGTGTTTATCAGCTGTAGGAATTTCCTAGTAAAATTTTTGGGGTTGCTTATGTATAGTATCATATCATCTGCAAATAATGGTACTTTGACTTCTTGCTTTGCAATTTGTATCCCCTTGATATCCTTTTGCTGTCTTACTGCTCTAGCTAGAACTTCAAGTACTATATTGAATAGCTATGGAGAGAGTGGACAGCCTTGTCTTGCTCCTGATTTTAGTGGTATTGCTTTGAGTTTCTCTCCATTTAATTTGAAGCAGGCTGTCAGCTTGCTGTAAGTTGTCTTTATTATGTTTATGTATGTTCCTTATATCCCTGATTTCTCCAAGGCTTTTATCATGAAGGGGTGTTGGATTTTGTCAAAGGCTTTTTCAGCATCTAATAAGATGATCGTGAGGGTTTTTTTTTTAATATTTCAGTTTGTTTATATGGTAAATTACATTGACAGATTATCATATGTTGAACCATCCCTGCACCTCTAGGATAAAGCCTATTTGATCATGGTGGATGCTCTTTTTGATGTGTTCTTGGATTCAGTTTGCAAGTATTTTATTGAGTACTTTTGCATCAATGTTTATGAGATAAATGGTCTGTAATTCTTTTTCTTTGTTGAGTCTTTGTGTGGTTTGGGTGTCATGTTGACTGTGGCCTCATAAAATGAATTTGGCAGTGTTCTTTCTGTTTCTATTTTGTAATAATTTGAGAAGTATAGGTTTTAGCTCTTCTTTGAAAGTCTGGTAGACTTCTGAGCTAAAACCATCTGGCCCAGGCCTTTTTTTGGTTGGGAGAATTTTAATGACTGCTTCTATTTCTGTAGAGGTTATAGGTCTATTTAAATTGTTTATCTGATCTTGATTTAACTTTGGTAAGTGGTATCTATTGAGAAAATTGTCCATTTCTTTTAGATTTTCCAATTTTATGGAGTACAGGTTTTTGAAGCATGATCTAATGATTCTTTGGATTTCCTCAGTGTCTGTTGTTATAATCCCATTTTCATTTCTGACTTTGTTAATTTGGATATTCTCTCTTTGCCTTTTAGTTAGTGTGATAAGATTTTGTCTATTTTGTTGACCTTCTCAAAGAACCAACACTTTGTTTCATTTATTCTTTGTATTCTTCTCTTTGTTTCTATTTTATTGACTTCAGCCCTCAGTTTATTTCCTGCCACTACTCTTCTTGAGTATGTTTACTTCTTATTTTTCTAGAGCTTTCAAATGTGCTGTTAGGTCTCTAGTACAAGATCTCTCTAATTTCTTTATGAGGGCACTTAGTACTATGAACTTTCCTCTTAGCACTGCTCTCACTGTGTCCTATAAGTTTCGGTATGTTGTACTTTCATTTTCAATAAATTCTAGGAGTCTTTAATTTTTTTATTTACTTCTGCTTTGACCTAGTGGTGATTCAGTAGTGAGTAGTTTAGTTTCTGTGAGTTTGTAGGCTTTCTGTTGTTTCTGTTGTTGAAATCCAGCTTTAATCTATGGTAGTCTAGTAAGATACAGGGAGTTATTTCAGTTTTCCTGTCTTATGAGACTTGCTTGTTGTCCAAGTAGATGGTTAATTTTGGAGAATGTTCCATGAGGTGCTGAGAAGAAGGTATATTCTTTTGTGTTTGGGTGAATTAGTGTCATAAGGTCTATTAGCTCCATTATTTCTGTTTAGTTTTTGTATGGATGACCTGTCCATTGGTTGACAGTTGGGTATTGAAGTCTCCCACAACTAATGTATAAAGTTTGATGTATCATTTAAGCTTTAGTAATGTTTCTTTTACAAATGTAGGTGCCCTTGCATTTGGGCCACAGATGTTATGAATTACAATGTCCTCTTGGTGAATTTTTCCTTTGATAAGTATAAAATGTCCTCTATCTCTTGTGATTAATTTTGGTTGGAAGTCTATTTTGTTGGATATTAAAATAGCTACACAAGCTTGCTTCTTAGGTCCATTTGCTTGGAAAATCTTCTGCCAACCCTTTATTCTGAGGTAATGTGTATCTTTGGTATTGAGGTATGTTTCTTTTATTCAGCAGAAGGATAAATCCCGTTTTCATATCCATTCTGTTAGCCCGTGTCTTTTCATTGGGGAATTGAGAGATATTAATGACCAATTTTTGTTGATTTTTATTATTTTGCTGTTGTTGGTGGTGGTGATGGGTGGTGTGTGTGTGTGTGTGTGTGTGTGTGTGTGTGTGTGTGTGTGTGTGTTCACACATGCACATGTGTTTCCCTTCTTGGGGTATTGCTTGTGTGAGATTATTAATTGTCTCTGTTCATGGGTGTAGTTAACTTCCTTGGGTCAGAGTTTTTCCTCTAGTGCCTTCTGTAGGGCTGGATTTGTGGAAAGATATGATTTAAATTTGACTTTATCATGAAATATATTATTTTCTCAATCTACGGGGATTGAAAGTTTTGCTGGGCATAGTAGTCTGGGCTGACATTAGTGGTCTCTTAGAGTCTGCAAGACATCTGTCCAAGCCCATCTGTTTTTTAGAGTCTTCACTGAGAAGTCAGGTGTAATTCTAATAGTTCTGCCTTTATATCTTACTTGGCCTTTTTACTTCACAATTTTTGATATTCTTTCTTTGTTCTATATGATTATTATGTGGCATGGGGACTTTTTGTATGGCCCAATCTATTAGGTGTTTTGTAAGCTTCTTGTACTTTTATAGCCATGTTCTTCTTTAGATTAGGAAAATTTTCTTCTATAATTTTGTTTAATATATTTTCTGTGCCTCTGAGCTGGGATTCTTCTCCTTCTTCTATTCTTACTACTTTTATGCTTGGTCTTTTCACAGTGCCCCAGATTTCCCAGGTGATTTGTGTCAGGAATTTTTTAGACTTAACATTTTATTTGACTGATTAATCTATTTCTTCCATTGTATCTTCAACACCTAAGATTCTCTCTTCCATCCCTTATATTTTGTTGGTGTTGCTTGTGTGTGTGGTTCCTGTTCACTTACCCAGGTTTTCCATTGCCAGAATTGGTTCCAATTATGTTTTCTTTATTGCTTCTATTTCAGTTTTCAGTTCTTGAACATTTTCTTTCACCAGTTTGTTTTTGTGTTTGTTTGTATTGACTTCCTTGGTATTTTCTAAGGAATTTATCTCTTTCCTCCATTTTTTTTCTCAATTTAAGGGATGTTTTTTCAATTCCTCCATCTTCATAAAGTTGGTTTTGAGGTTGTTTTCTTGTGTGTCAGCTGTGTTGGAAGGTTCAGGTCCTGCTATTGTAGGATAGCTGAACTCTGATGGTGCCATATCACTCTTTTCTATTGGTGTGTTCTTACATTAGAGTTTACACATCTGGATTTGGGATGATTATAGGTCTATGTGTTGATTCCTGTGTTTGTCTTTGTTGGATGTGTGTTTTGTTCCTTGGTTTCTGTTTCCACTCTGGTCTTCTGGCCTAAATGGCCAGGGGTTTTAATGACTAGTTAGTCATCAGGTCCAGTAGGGTATCTCCACTGGGGTTTTGGGGGCCAACTTTGCCTCTGTAATTCCAAGTACCTATATAGCCTCTGATGTTCTGGGTACCTGCTTGGTCTCTGAGATTCCTAGTATGGCATGGTTTTCAGTATAGCAGAAGTTTTCTGCCAGGGTTGTTGGCTGAGATATGGAGCTAGGGATGGGGTAGGGGAGCACAGTTGAGGGCTATTGGGCCAACTTTGGGGAGTGTTAGCTGGCTGTGGACATTGTCTTACCTGAAGTCCCTAGGACAAGTCTGGCTTTTGATAAAGCAGCTGGAGTTGTGATCTGGGATACGAAGCCTAGGAGAGAGTGTGCTGTTTTGGGATATTGGGCAGGCTTTAAGGAGTGTTAAGGATGGTAGGCTGTGGTATTTTACTTCGGGTCCCTAGAATTTGACTTGCCTCAGTAAAGCAGAAGTCTTTTGCTGAGGTTGTGGACCAGAATGTGGATGCCAAAGGATGGGTGCTCAAAAAATGGTTTTTAATCATTGTATGTCTTTCAGCTAAAGTGTTTGTAGTCTTCAAATGGGACTACAGCAAGAATGGAAAGAAAATAAGCAGAGTAAGACTAATAGTTACATTTGAGTGCCAGGGAAGAAACAGTAAGGGAATTAAAGAGAAGACATTCATGAAATGATAAAAGTAAAGAAATACAATCAAGGGAGAGTGGGGGAGGGAGAGAAAGACAAAAATGCTGGTCCACATAATTAGTCTTAAATAAGGAGCATAAAAACTGAGGAAACAAGTGCTCAGAGTAGGCTTCTATATGCTAGCTCATGTGGTTGCTGGTGTAGAGTCTATCTCTATATAGTTCCTCACGTGGGCACAGTTGCAGAATCTGTCTATATAGTCATCACATGCATGCACATAAGTTCAATTTTGTTCTCTATAAGGTCTCTCTCAAAGGAACAGGTACAGAGTCTATATAATCTTTTATATGGATGCATATGCAGAACCTACCACTATGCTTTATTTTTCCCTTCCCTGACTACTTAAGTTAATGCCTTCCATGAGAGCAGAGACTTTGTGATATTATACCCCTTATGTTGATCTTTGTATCATTTGCCCCACAACAAAAGTTGTGTGGCTTGGGCAGTGGGTGTTACAATTGCAACTATTTTTCTGTCTCTAGGAATTTGATGGGGCTGTTGGCAAGCTTTCTAATGGCATGCATCAGACCATGGCATCTTGAAGTACTATCTACTCATTGTCTCTCTTTCTAGAAGCTAGTCAATCTCACTCTGGTTTGTTTTTCTAAACCTGATTTTAAACTGAAAAGTGAAAAACTTTACAGTTCTGACTCAAAACCTCCCTCCTTATCTGTAGGTGTTCAGCAGGCCAGGGAACATAGTCTTCTTCAACTTTCCCTGTGTTTCCAGAGTAGACCATGTTGCTGTGAGATAATGCTTTTGTACACTGGTTTAATAAAGTGCTGATTGGCCAGTAGCCAAGCAGGAAGTATAGATGGGATAAGCAGACAAGGAGAATTCTGGGAAAAGGAAGTTTGAGTCAGGAGACACTAGCCTGCTGTCCAGGGAGCATCAAGTAATGGCACACAGGTAAGGCCACAAAACACATGGTGGCATATAGATTAACAGAAATGGGTTGAGTTTAATTGTAAAAGCTAGTCAATACTAAGCCTGAACTAATGGCCAAGCAGTTATAATTAATATAAGCTTATATGTGCTTACTTGGGGGATGTGAGTAGGAGAGATTTTCCCGGACCACTGGCCAGCCAGGACTCGGAAAACTTTTAGCTACACCATGTAGAAAGAGACCTGTGCCTGAATGGTAGCCAACTAGACAACTGAGAAGAAGTTTTCCATGGAAATGGATAAAATTGGAGAAGACCATTGTAAGTGAATAATAGACACAGAAAGACAAATATTATATATTTTCTCTGATTTGTGAATCCTAGATTTTATATAAAACTATGTTTGTATATATAGCCTGAAAGTTGAAGTGAGACTGTCTGTGAGCATGAAAAGAAGTAGTAAGAGGGATGAGAGAAAAGAGAAAAGGAATGTAGTGGGAAGAGGAGGGCTGTGGATTACTTCATATATCCATTATGAAACCAAATACAGTAGGCAATGAACATATTGCAATAGCCAATTGTAAAAGAATCTACATAAATACAACTTAAATAAAAAAAACCCAGGATGGTGAAATGGCTCCACAGTTAAAGGAACTTGCCACCAAGCTCAAAAACCCAAGTTCCATGCCCAATTCCCACATGGGAGATGGAGAAAACCTACTTATATTGGCTGTTCTTTGACCACCACATTCATGTCATGACCTCTGTCTCTCTGTCTCTGTCTCTGAATCTATCTCTGTCTCTGTCTCTCTCTGTCTCTGTCTCTCTGTCTCTGTCTCTGTCTCTGTCTCTCTCTCTCTCTCTCTCTCTCACACACACACACACACACGAATGAATAAATAAATTGTAATGAAGTAGTTTAAAAGACAAATACATTTGGGACCAAAAAAGTCTTCTTGCCATTGCTCTGGTTGAGTGCTAAAAAGGTTTTGTCACCTGTAGTATCAGAGTCCTCTCTCCTTGGGTGGTACCATGTACAATAGTCCTTCTCTGTCCAGAAGACACTGTTGTCATCCACCACTTCATGCTTTTACTTTTACACTCTTTCTATTGCCCTTTTCCACCATGGTTCCTGAGCCTTGGAAGAAGGAGTTGTTCCATTTATGGCTGATCATTCTTTGGTCCCTTACTCTATGCACCTTGGCCACTTTTGAGTCTCTGTGCTAATCACCATCTGCTGCAAATAGAAGCTTCTCAGATGAAGGATGAAAGATACATTAATCTCTGGATATAATGATAAGACAGTTTACTAAAAGTCAGTTTAATATTTTGTTCACTTAACAAAATAATGGTAACAGATTCTCTCATTGGGCCTAAAACTTGTCTGGTCACAGGTTCTTTGTCTAAAAATGGTGCCAGGTATGGGTAACATGTTCTTGGAGTAGTATATAAATCCAATTAGAAAGTGGTTCGTTATGATATTTGTGCTAGTAATGCAGTAGTGAGCATGCCTTGCCAGGCCAGTTATTATTGTATCTCCCAGGGTTCACAGCTGGGTACAACTGGTGATTACTCTTCTAGTAGCATCCATAGCATGGCACCGCCCACCATAATAAAAACTAGTCAGAAGGGTCACAGCACAGTACTAAACTGATTTTTCTATGTTCTATGACTGAAGTGCTTAGTGTCTTCAGCAATAGGGTCTACCTATCAAGTTTTGGAGGGTAACCAGGAACAATGGAAATAGCTTGTCATGGTTGGGCTTCCACAGATTTCACTGGCCAACAACTCCAAAAGAAGCAACCTGTTCTTGGCACTAGGCTATTTGTTATCATTGATGTCTAGTAGAGGCATTACTCTTCATGTCTTAGTTAGGGTTTCTATTGCTGTGACAAAACGCCATGGCCAAAAGCAAATTGTGAAGGAAAAAGTTTATTTGGCTTACACTTCCACATTGCTGTTTATCATTGAAGGAAGTCATGTCAGAAAATCAAATAGGGCAGGAACCTGGAGGCAGGAGCTGATGCATAAGCCATGTAGGAATGCTACTTTCATGCTTGTTCATCATGGCTTGCTCAGCCTGCTTTCTTATAGATCCCAGAAGTGGTACCATCCACTATGGGCTGGATCCTCCAACACCAATCATTAATTAAGAAAATGCCCTATAAGTTTGCACATAGCCTGATCTTATAGAGTCATTTTCCCAACTAATGCTCCCTACTCTCTGTTAACGGTGGCTTGTGTCAAGTTGACATGAAATTAGCCAGCACAGTCCAGTTATAGAAAGAATCCATTTTAACTATATATGTGGAATCTTCTACAGTAGTAGGTTCTCCTATGGTTTTTTTCAAAAGAGATTAATGTCATTATTTCTTCCAGTATTCCTCCACCCTGACCAGTTCTTACACTCCAATTTATTACTTCCTTTTTTGTCATTCACTTTTAACTCTCCACCCTCCCTTGACAATTCCTCCTTGTGGCCCCTTAGTAATTTTCTGACCTCTATGCATATTCTGAATGAAACACACACAGTTGAAGATTCAAAGTTAACAACCGGATGTTGTGGATATAGAGGATATTTTTTCTTTCTCTTTGTTCCTTTCCCTTCTTCCCAGCCCTGTGTGTGTTTTTTAGTCTCTAATCTTTTTTTGTCTGATTTCCTCTTCTTCTCCTACTTCTCCCCCTTTCTTTCAAATTATGTGATATGAAAATTAATGTGAATTTTCTGAGTTTCTCTCTTTAACCCATGGTTAAAACACATCCTAGTGGGAGCCGAACCCTCCAGAAAGGACTCTAGACTCTTTCTCCTTCCACTCTGCTTTCTAAAAAAGTTTATTTTGTTGCTATGGAAACCACTTCTTTTCTGTCATTACCCACCTCATAGGACAGCTGCTCTGAAATTCTCCTCAATTCAGTCTCTAGAGATTCTAGCAGGATGAGACTGGGTGACCTCTCTGCCATCTTACAAAACCATGTGAATATCTCTAATGTTGAAATGGAGCACAATACCTATATATCAATTTAATGTTTTAATTAAATCTTTTCAATTGTTTAATGAGCTTCAATTAATTGACTTTATGAGTTGAGTTTTAAACTTTTGGTGAAAAATTTTATGTTTTGAAATGTTATATCATTCATTGAAACTAGCCAAACAGTTCAAGAGAAGCCTAAAGAAATAATTATTACAATGTGTATGGGTTAGCTCACAAGTACAGCTATCTTTTATTTTATTATCAGATTTAGTAATTTTATCTCTTGCTAGTCATTTTTTATTAATTTTTAAAATTTATTTTACGGCGGGGCGTTGGTGGCGCACGCCTTTAATCCCAGCACTCGGGAGGCAGAGCCAGGCGGATCTCTGTGAGTTCGAGGCCAGCCTGGGCTACCAAGTGAGCTCCAGGAAAGGTGCAAAGCTACACAGAGAAACCCTGTCTCGAAAAAAAAAAAAAAATTATTTTACGTATCAACTACACTTTCTTCTCCCTCCTCTCCTCCTGTTCTCTTCCTCTACTTCCCTTCTATACCCCCCCTCCTCCACACCTTCTCCATCTCCATCCAGAAAGGGGCAGACCTTCCCTGGGAGTCAACGCAGCATAGCACAGACCAAGCTCCTCCCCCTGCATCAAGGTTGGACAAGGCAACCCAGCTTGGGTATTAGATTCTCAAAAGCCAGCTCCAGTGTCCTGATCCAACTGCTACAAGCCTCACAAACAGACCAAGCTACACAACTGACACACACATGGGCCTACGTTGGTCCCATGTAGGCTCCCTAGCTGTTGGTCCAGAATCGGTGCACTTTCACTTGCTCAGGTCAGCTGTCTCTATGCACCAGTCATTTTTAACTAAAATTCAAACTGAAAAAGTCAACAAGAATGTTGCAAAAAAAAAAAAAAGATCTGCTTATAACATTTTCCTTCTGAAAAATCATCTTTGTTGCTTATAGGAAAACACCTTCCCCACGCACAACATTAAGACCCTTAAAGACTTATCAATGTGACTTACCAGTCTTCTCTCCTGCCATTCCTACTCTGGCACCTGTAACATAGCCAGGCTGCTATGTCCCAGTCACTCAAGGCTATTGGACACTCCACCAGAGATAGCTGTCTTCTTAACCTCCATCTGTGAAATCCTCCTCCATCCCACCAGCAGCTTCTTACCTGTCAGGGACCAGCTAAGATGTAAGTTCTTCGACAAATTTACTGTGATTGCCCCAGGCCAAGTTATTCACTTTCCAATTAAAGCAACAGCAATTGTATATTATAATTACTTGGATATATGCCTGGAACCCCCACTAAACTGTGATCTTCCTTGAGAGCAATGACCTGGTTGGATGCATTTCATCTTCAGCATCTAGTACAAGGCACACATATGCTCAAGACATGTTTACCCTCATGTACTCATAGATGGCTAAGTGAACACATAATGAATGAATGGAATGGAAGGGGCTAGTTCATGAGTACATTAACAACAAATAAATGGACCTACTGAAAGTCATAGTATACTTTATTAAATCATCTGGATTTGAGAAGACTTCTAATTTCTAACAAGTAAGGTATTGAGGTATTGGGTTAACTTTACTTCTATTCCTACAAAGTTGCCATTAATTTATTGATACTTTCTCAGTAAAGTTAATAGATCAGAGTTTTTAATTTCTTTGTTCATCTCTGATCTAGTTATTTTGCTTGTTTGATTTTCCCAGGCATAATTTAAGATACTAGGTTCATTTAGTTCAGACACAGACATGTTCAATAAGATAGTACTTACAATAATAAAAATAACATTATTTTGTATAATATATCTTATATGTTTCCAAACCTTAGAATTAAAAAACTATTTTTTCCTTTTATTTTATTTTATTAACATTTTTTGTTTATTTTACATACCGATCATGGTTTCCCCTCCCTCCTTTCCTCCTACTCTCTTTCCCCTCTTCTACCCTTGTCCCCTTCTACTCCTCCTCCATCTCCATTCAGAAAGGAGCAGGCCTCCCATGGGCTTGAACAAAGAATGGCATATCAAGTTGAGATAGGACCTAACAAGCTCCTCCTCCTGCATAAAGCCTGGGCAAGGTAATCCAGCATGGAGAACAGGTTTTCAAAAGCCAGCTAAGTGCCAGGGACAGGTCCTGATCTCAGTGCCCTACAAACAGACCAAGCTACACAGCTGTCACACACATTCAGATGGCCTAGGTTGATCCCATGCAGGCTCACTAACTATTGGTCTAGAGTCCATGAGCTTTCACCAGTTCAGGTCAGTCAGCTGTCTCTGTGAGTTCCTCCATCATGACCTTGACCCACCTGGTTCATACAATCCCTCCCTGCTTTCTTCTGAAGGGCTCCTGGAGCTCAGCCCAGGGCTTGGCTGTGGATCTCTGCTTCTGCTTCCATCAGTTACTATGTAAAGGCTCTCTGGTGACAATTAGGGTAGTTACCAATCTGATTACAGTAGATGGTCAGTTCAGGCACCCTCTCTACTATTGCTAGGAGTCATAGCTGGGGTCACCCTTGTAGATTCCTGGGAGTTTCCCTAACCCTGAAATGCCACCCTCTCAAGACATCTGTTTCATTACTTTCCCCCTCAGTTCCACCTCCAACCCTTTTAACTTGCTAACTATTATTTTAAAAAATGAGAATTATCAGTTTTAACATTTTCTCCTAGTTGACTTCTTAACTACTTATATGATTAAACAGTAGAATGGAATAGACCCATGTTCTATTGACCAAGGGAAAAATTATTCCCTATCCATGTGTCCATGAAAATGTACACCTATATTTACATCTTAGTCCAGTCTGCCATCAATGGTTTTGTGTGATGTAAGCTGGTGGTCTTCAGGAGGCCTTAAGTCACAATCCAGCTCTATATTACTGTCACTTGTTCATGCACAGGCCAGCATGGTGACACAGTGGCCTTATTAGCTTCCTCATGCAGCATTAGTTCTGAAGAGGGTAATTTTCATCACAGTGCCACATACACTATCTTTCTAAGTAGAACACTGTGTAACTATGGGCTATTTCTATTTCTCCATGTATTTTATCAATTTTAACTCCTTTTGATTCAGCTTCTAGTTTTCATAGCAATCTGTTACTTGATTTGATTTTAAAAAACATTCAAGGGATTTTCACATTGTATTCACCTGTCCTGCTTGAATCTCTACATGAGAATTTCAATGACAAGCATGCACCATTCCCTGATCTGGAACATGTAATCAAACAAAAAGGTTATCCAAGGCCAGTCCTGATTTTTCACATTATGTATGGGGAACTGGAGTAACACCCAAACCCATGATGTCCTCATAGAAAGGACAGAACAATGTGAGATTTTAGAACAGATCAATTCTAGTTCTGAGAATGCAAGAGCTGCTTTTACTAAGCACCTATTGTGTGCCCATTGTGAAGATAACACTGCATAAATCAATGCATTCATTCTTCACAGTAATTCTGGAGATGGCATTTGTTCCCATTTTTTTAGGGAACTATAAATTCAGAGAGACTGAATGATGCATTGTAGACAACAGGACATGGGAGGCAGAACTGGATTTAGCTTCACAGCTACAACAGATCTTTTGAAAGGAAAGATTTGAAACAGGAGAGAAATACTGCTGACTGGTTCACACTGGTTCCTAGTTATCTGAAGGTGTCATTGTTCCTAGATGTTTTTAGAAGCAGAAATGGCAGAGAAGCTAACAGTGTGATGTTTTCAGTCAGATCACCTAATCTGAGATCCTGGTTTCTGCTCATGTCAATTGAATTCTATGTGAGTAAATCAATTATTCTGAATCTCAGGATCCATGTGGATCTCTCTCTCTCTCTCAGTATGTGTGTGTGTGTGTGTGTGTGTGTGTGTGTGTGTGTGTGTGTGTATGTGTGTGTGTGTATGTGTGTGTGTGTGTGGTATGAATATATACATATTCAGGAAGTTCTCACATTGACTCTTTGAATTCGGTATCTTCTAATCAAGACTATGAAACAACTTTAAGCGAGACTGCCCTTCCAGGCGCTTCCCCTTAATTACCCACTCATATAAATCACAGCTTTCTGTCTGTCATTTTTAAGGGCCCACTGTGAATGCAAACCAGGTGACTATGTGGATATGTTGGAAAATAAAGTGACAGAACATACCTGCGCTTCCATTTTGCTCAGGGCAGTGATTATTAATGTGCAAAATCCGGAGTGATATGGTGTCCAGAGTTTCAGCAGAATTTATTGCTTACAGCTTTAGGGTCCCCTGGCCTTTACCAGCTGTTTCACACCTGGACATGGAGAACAGAAACATCCCTCTTCAATTTATCTTTCCTGGACTTGTTGCTTATGGGACTCAGATGCCAGGTGACAGGGCTGGGAAGCAGCAGTGAGTGTCTCCACCTGTGCAGCACTGAGTTCCCCCAGGAGCTTTTGTTCTCCATGTGGTGCAGACACCAGCTTTAATAGTGAGGAAGAGCTTAAGTCTTGGAGGAAGTGAGTTATGTAGGCTTGTTTTTCTATTATATGATCTTCAGTCTTACGTGCGATACATCGATTAAGGGAGCAAGATACTAGAGACTTTTGAAAGGCTCAAGGACTCTTTTGTTCCTAGTATGTATGTACAGCACAATTTTCATCTCTGAAGGTCTTTCCTTGGATTTCTAGACTCTGGGAAAGCCTCCTGGACCTTGTAATGCTGTAGGCTCGGTGGCTACTCTTATATGGACCGGTACATCTGAGGCACGAGGGAAAGGTCATTCGCTTACTAAATGAAGGAAGAATGAGCAAGTTACCCTCTCTCTGACATCTAAGATGCGCTGCATTTCAGTAGAAAGCATGGGATGTGGAGGAAAAAGACCTGGTGTTTAAGCATTGTTCTGTCCCATGTGGGTGTTGTGGCCTACAACAGCAAAGCTGTGGACTGCCTCATAGCCATCTCCAGGGTTAGATGGGACGCTTGTATGGGGGGGGGGGCGGTCCTTCGGCCAACTTCCTGACATTGGCCTAGTTTTAGATAGATCAAGGCAACAAAGAAGACAATTTTTACATAAGAGAATATTGGAACCACACAAATTGAAACCAATCTTGGCAATATCAAGGGTGTGATTTTATTTTCATAGTGAGTAACCAGCCTAACCACTGTTTTTCTCTCCTTCTCAGGGTCAGCCTTGTCCACAAAAGAAGTCCACAGATAAGAATGACTATTCTATTTTAGGGGCTTTAAAGTGTATGACAGAAAGTATAGGAAAATCTTTGTAACATTTCCAATGTCATCATGAACTCTATGTAGTTAAAATATGCTACCCAAACTCCCGCAAAACTGATGTTTAATGAAACATTTTTCTTTGTTGTCTCTCTCTGTCTCTGTGTCTGTCTGTCTCTCTCTCTATCTCTCTCTCACACACACACCTCTATACAAACACATATTTAAAAACACACATATCGAGATTCCACACTATCAGTAGTGACTAACTGCTCCATCAGGAGTCATTTCATCCTCAATCGGTCTCTGGTGCTAATGTCTTCAATTGCTCCCTGGCACAGAGCGGGAGATGCTTGACATGACTAAGTTTACCAGAGCAACTTTCCTGGCTGTGCAGCCAGCTGGAAGGCTTTTTCTCCCATAACTGACTTTCAGCACCATTGCTTCTTACCAGCAACTGCTCCCTGCTGAAACCCATGAAACGAAGCCACACGAAGCCACATACCTAACCATTTGTACTCGGGGCACCACTTCTCATTGCTCCACTGTGAACATGTAGCCTAGAGACAGTCATAGGAGAGGTAAGCTAGATGAAGTTCAACCCTCGCAACGTGCTCAGTGGTTCAGGAGTATTTTTGACCCAGTAAACTAATGACCTAGGTATGCCATCAATAAAAAAACTCCTTAAATTTAATTTCTGTGGCACTGGGTAGCACATTTTACACTGTTTTACCATGAGATGGGGGGACTTGGATTAAATTTAACTCTTTTTTTCAGACAAAATTTAAGACTATCTGCCTCCATCTACTACTGAAATCTACAACTAAAACTCAGTGTGTCTTTTCAATATTAAAAACCTAAATAGGTTTGTATTTCAGCAGTAATTTCTTGGCAACATAGGCTTGACAGAAACCCATGAGGATGCAGACAATGCTTTTGGCTACTTTATTTTGCACAGGGAAAGCTGTGAGTTCTCCCTCAGAGAATAAATTTAAATTGATCAGCTCTTCTTTTTCCTTCCCTGTAGGTATAGTGAAGCTAGAGACAGATAATTAATTAATCAAACACATCTGAAAACATTTTTATTCAAATGAAGAGTAAATGCATTCTTATATTTTATGAATTCATTTAATTAGTAATGAAATAGGCTTAATTTAGACTTATGCAAACTGATTTTCCACACAAGGCTTGCTTCACCACTCAGTAAACTTCTTGTTTTGAAAAGTGTGGCTAAAAAGCAGATTAATCCCCAGAGCTATGGTTTCTGAGCAGAGAGCACTGGACCAAGAGTGTCAACTGGTCAGTACAGCTGGCTTAAGATAGGCAAAGTGAGAAAAAGCCACCAGCCACACAACACACGGCTCAGAACAAAAGACATTTTTGCTTTTTGTCCTACTCTTAAAAAATAACCTTGAGGTTGGAAATTGACACCCATCAGAAGCAAGTCAAATTTACTCTCTCTTCTTTCGTGAACTGGAAAGGTCAAGATGAAGAGGTGGTAATGGAATGGACTTGGAAGGCCAATGGCCTGCCAAGTTTACCATGAAAGTATTGGAGAAGTCAGAATTGTGTGTCCACCCCCTTTCTCTGTAGCTTTGTTTCTGGTATGATGACGGAAATCCCTCCCCTACCAATTACATGAGGTAGGAAATTCTGCAGGGGCTACATGCACACCTGTACGTGCTCACTTTGGTGTAGACTGTCCCTCGGCACCTTGCTGTGTGCCTGTACAAAGTAATACTCAGTGTTTATTAGAGGAATAAATAAATCAAGGCAGAGAGCTGCACCAAGATGAAACTTCCTCCCCTGGTCTTTGCAACTGACTATTCAGGCTGGAAGAGGTTCTTCCTGCCTGAAGTCATTTCAATTTCAGTTCCCTGTGGCTTTTCTCCAGCTGTTTTTCTAATGGAGACATCCTTCCCTCCTTCCTCTTTGTGATGCTAAGTGCTGACTACACTCCATGATTTGACACATGAGTCAGTTCTTCACGAAGGTCCATCTTTGCATCACACAACTACAGCTCTTCTGCTTGCAAGTTTGATTGCATGTTTAGAGGAATATGTGATTTACTAGAATTTAATTTCTTCTAAACCGGTAGGTTGGAAACTGCTTGTGAGTATCTACTACCTTTAAATATCAAAGTTGGTTGGGAAGGAAGAGTAAAAAGGGTGTTTATGGGAGGAGTAAGGGAGAGGAGGGCAAATACATTCAAAATACATTTTAGGAAATTCTCAAAGAATTAATAAAATTATTGTTAAAAATTCCCAGGGCATAAATAGCATCTTTAAGCTTAAATACTATACTTTTAAAAATTATCTTTTGAAAATGGAGGAGTAGTGGATGAGAGGCAAAGAGGAGGTGAGGGAGGGGCTGAGAGGAGAGTATGGAGGGGAAACTATAGTCAGGATGTAAAAATTAATCATATTTAATAAATAATAATAATAAAGAAAAATATCATTTGATATATTCTAGACCTGTTAAACATTGTTCCCAGCTGTATTTATTATTCTAGAATATAAACACAGTAAATATTGCAACCTTTTGTTTTGTCTCTAGGACCTAGAAAGCTTATTGGCACATAACGAGATGTTCAATGATTATAAAATGACTGAATTATTACGGGGGTAACTTATTGAAAACAAGACCTACTCCACAGGAGGGATCTCATGCCTAGAACTGTAAATCTGGCCAAGAATCAATGACTGGCGAGGACATACACTCTAGAGGAGAAGCTAGTACTATTATTTTATTAAACAGACCTAGTTTAAATTGTCTTTTAAATACTTATCTTTACTTATCCAGAGATTAGTGCAGCCCTCTGCTCCCATCAAGGAAGGATCTCACCTGGCCACCAAACAACAGAGATTAATAAAAACACCAAAGCTGGCCAAGCTTCAGAGAATGAATGACTATGGCATGCTCAGTCCCAAATGAAGCATCTAGATCACATCCCCTCCCCTACATGGCTCAGGGAACATTTTGGATAAGAGGGCAGAAAGATTGTAAAAGCAAGAGATTGGGGAGGACTGCTTCAAAATAGTGTCACTGGATACAATAGTGTCCCTCCACACATGAACTCCCGGTAGCTAAGACTGTCCCCAGAAAACCTACATGAGATAAAGGCAGTCAAAAATCCAGCGTAGATGAGAGCTCACTCACTAGCTTTACTCCTAGCTGAGGAATGTGACAGCAGAAGGCTGCAGGGTTAGGGAGAGTCCATTTTCTTGGAGGTCAGGGCCCTTGTTACATTGCCCATGATGCAGAGGATGGCACTATGTTCCATGCATATATAGATGGCAATGATTAGACTAAGCAGGTTAAGGAAAGAGGACACAGAGGTGGCAGGGGGGTATTCTGGGAAGAATTGGAGGGGGAGGAGAGGATTGAAAAAATCAAAATACACATGTAAAATTCTCAGAGAATGAAAAACAAAAACACATTTTAAAAGATTTCATGAAAGAATTTCAATATAGTATCAGTTTCTGTAGCTTCTTGTGTATTTAGGATATAGATCAGTAGGTGAGTGCTTCCACTATTCAATGCTATCAAGAGTGAGGAGGAGGCACAATGGGAAAGGATGAGAGAGAGAGGGAGGTGTCAGGTCATGGCTATTGCTATAAGATGTCAACAAATTCAAAGAATTACAGAAGCACTCTAGTCAGAAAGACAGAATAGGAAAAGACAAGGTAGGGTGGATCATTGAGGATCAGCCCATTATGGTTACAACAGAGAATGGGATGAAGGAGAATTGTAGAAGCATTAAGAAATGAACTTGAAAAGTTTTGAAGGGGCTTGAGTGACATATTTAAATTTTATCTAAAGGGTAATGTAATAGTACCACACAATTCTCAGAATCATGAACTTGCCACTTTTCTTCCCAGCAATACAGCAACTGTAACTATCTTGTTTTGTATGTTATGATGTGGTAATGGTAATTTGTGTCAGTAAATTTCTGTATTAAAATTTAAATTCATCTGGTACATACAGATCTTTTGCTTCTTGACACCATACCCAGTCAATTAGATGTTGTTGCTCACCTCCTGAGTCCCACTTTCATTGGAGATGTTGTCTTTGTTTTTGTGTGTGACATTTGGTGCTCTCTTTTGGTCTAGGGGTGAGAAAACAAAGCAGGGTGTGTGACTGGTGTTCAATCTCTTCGTACCTCTCTTACTCTCAGGGATTCTCTTCACCAGAGCCTTCTCATTAAAAGTTAACATTTTATGTTCTTTGAATAGGATCTTTCCATACTTGTCCACTTCTCTTACATTACATGGCTCTTGAACACATGTACTTCTGAATTTCTGATTCTCAAAAAGTTTCCTCCTGAAAGAAGAGAAACAAGAAGGCATTCACCATCAGGGGTTCTTTTGCTGGCTTGCCTAAGTTAGAAAAGAACTGTGTCAGGCTGTGGAGATGGCTCCGTTGGTAAAGTGTCTGTGTTATAAGCATGAGGGCCCGAGTTTGGATCCCTACATAAAAAGGCAGGTACAGCAAATACCAGAATGGGCCAAAATTCCAGTGCTTGGGAATTGGGGACAAGCAGATCCTTGGAAGTTTTTGGCCAGCTGCCCCAACTGAATTAATGAGCTCTAGGTTCAATTAGAGATTCTATCTCAAAAGCTAAGGTGAGGGATGATCAAGGAATATAATCAAAGTCAACCTATGGACTCCAACATATGTGTATATGTATATAGTAGACATTCATACACACAAGCACAGGCTTGCATATACATACAAATTAGCTGAGCTAATGCACTTCTAACATGACTTAAGAAGTTATACTCGTCAAAGCTAACCGCTCATTACCAGATCTCATTGGCTATAAGATGCTTAGCCAGTTTGCAGTATGTTGTCGTGTCAGTCCGTTTGGATTTATTTTACCCCAATGACCCTTCCTTCCCCTTTGTCTGTGCTCCAGTCATTCACAGTTTTCCTTTCCTAGCAGTGAGTCAGCACTGAGTCTCATCGTTAGGGACCCAACCCTCAGAGGACCAGGACTATCTCATCATTATAGCCAAATGGCAAGATATTCTATATTGTTTAATAAAGAAGTGGCCACCTGTCAATACACTTACCTCTATCTAATTCTGTATTTTATCCCCTAATCCAGCCATCTCCAGGCTTATTGCAACTATGTGTGCCACTTTTTCATTTGTACATATGAACTGAATCCTACAGTTCCTTCAGCAAGTAAACTGTAATATTTACCCTCAGAATCAAGATTGGTACTTCATGTCTTTGTGAAGCCTGTTATCAGTCTTTAGGTGACAATGAGTAATGGGGGCAGATCCCAGAAGATAAAGGGTGTCAGGCACTTGTACATGGTGAGGTCTTTGCAAGACCAGATCTAGCAAGAAAGGAGAACTGTTTCTTTTTACCAGGTCTTAAAGATTTTACCTGATATCTTCCTGTTAAGTCTCAGTATCGTGGTCTTTTTCTACAATTACACTGACTTAAGAGATATGTTATGGTTGTATACTCAGGTTTTTATTTATTTATTTTTATTCTTCTCCCATACAGTACATCCCGATTGCAGTCTCCCCTCCCTCCACTCCTCCCAGTTCCCCTACCAGCTCAGCTCTCCCCCAGAACTCATCTGTTTTCCTTCAGAAAAGAGCAGGCCTCCCAGGGATATAAACCAAATATGGCATAACAAGTTACAATAAGACTAGGCATGAACCCTCATATCAAGACTGGACAAGGCATCCCAGTAGGAGGAAAGGGGTCCAAGAGCAGATGAAAGAGTCTCGTATACCCCCACTCCCACTGTTAAGAGTCCCACAAAAACACTGAGTTAACAGCCATAACATATATACAGAGGACCTTGTGCAGACCCACGCAGGCTCGTGATTGCTGCTTCAGTTTTTGTGATCTCCTATGAGCCCTGCTTAGTTGATTGCTGTGGGATGTTCTGTAGGCTGTGAATGTGTTGATCTGATTGGTTGATAAATAAAAAGCTGATTGGTCAGTATCCAGACAGGAAGTATAGGTGGGGTAAATAGACAAGGAGAATTCTGGGAATAGGAAGGCTGAGTAAGCAGATGCTAGCCTGCTGTCCAGGGAGCAGCATTTAATGACACACAGGTAAAGCCACAGAACACGTGAACATATAGATTAACAGAAATGGGCTGAGTTTAAATGTAAGAGCTAGTTAGTGGTTAGCCTGAGCTAATGGCCAAGCAGTTTTAATTAATATAAGCTTCTGAGTGATTATTTTATAAGTGGCTGAGGAATCCATGGGGTTGGGCAGGACTGGAGAAAACTTCAGCTACCATTGATTCTATGGACTGTGTTCTCAGTCTTTTGGCAGTTCACAATTTCTGTAAATTACTTGTGAAGCTGCAAAAGATAAGCCTTTTCTTAAATGCTATCATCAGTCCCTTTTGCTTTCATTGAGTGCTTTGAGTTGGTAGTTAGTTGACTTGAGCATGGTACACTTTTTTCACATTCTCAAAAGCAGTTAACAAAATTCACCCTGCTCCAGAATCATTTCAACTACCATGGTTCCATATATATGTTAAGGTGACTGAGCTATTGAATAACATGACACTGACCTGTGGCACACTTCAGTCCACTGCTCTGAGAGTGATAACAGCAGATACTGAAAACATTGCCTCTTACCACTGGGAATGGCTGGTTCTTATTTCTGGCTTGTGACTCAGCTATTAAATCTTACAATGATTTGGGTAACTTTTCCTACCAATTGTTTTAGCCTATGTTTCCACTGAAATTTTGGGTTATTTTTTTGAGTTTTTAAATATCACAAATATTTGAATGTTGTATGGTTGATCATAGTTGCCCATGTAGCTTAGGATAAGAGTTCTCTAAGTGCTTAAACAACTCTGAGTATGACTGTGCATTTTTTCTAGAGAAAACTGACATAACAAAAAACCAACGCCTGTGGGAGAGACCTACTGATTGAGAGCAGCACCATGCAATGGTGCCTGGGTGGAAGAAAGTCAGAGAAGTAGAAAGCCAATGGACATGTTCAAATTTCTTCTCTTCCTACATGTGTTTAGGGCTGCTGCCATCACTCATAGATAACAGACTTCAGCTATCTTGGGAACTTCTGGGCCATCAGCACAAGCTTGAGATGGCGGAGGTGTCTAGATGCTTGAACTGAATGGCCACCAGGTTTGCTGCCCCTCTAGCAGGAAAATAGATCTTTTAAAAGCTTTCTATTCTACTATCACATAAGCCAAATTAGTATATATCATGTATGTTACTAATTTTTTTCTCTAGGGAGCACTGGCGAATAGCAAAAAACCATTATGATAATATGATTGTAACTTGGGGAAGAATTTGTCTACAGCAGCTATATAATTGTATGTGGTTTCTTCTAGAAAATCAGCTGTCTAAACAGTGTAACTCAATCTGTCTTTAACAGGGAGTCATGTGATGCTGTTCTACCAGGTAGATTTATCAGGCAGGAGACAAACTGAAGAATCTTCCTTCAAAGTATGGTTAAGTGGCATGGATCTTACCAAGTACCGTCCAATCTTACTGCACTGTCTGGAGGATACACGTGTGATTGTTAGTTTTAGAACTTTGGATTGATGCTGAGATGTGATCACTTGTGATTCAGACATAGAAACAAAATGTGAAACATTTACATCTCTATAAACCCAGAAAAGGTTCAACTTTTCAGCTTTTTTTTCATAGCAGCTAACTGATTAGTAAGTTCAAATGCAGCTAAAGGTAGAATAGAAGACAGAGACTCTTCTGCAGCTATGGTGTACCTGCTCTTTATGTTGCTTTTAATCCAAAGAGCACACTATTTTCTCATACAATATTAGTTCTGCTTATTTAATTTCCTGGATATTCTATCTCAATTTTTTGCCATATTTTTCCTTGAAAAATTAAAACTTGTCTTCACATTCCAGTGTCCTTCATTGGAAGCACTAGGAATTTATTGTCACATTTAAACATAAATTATTTTATAAAAGAGTTTGTACAAGACAATATTGAAGTTCCTTACATGTGTATTTTCGGAGTCCAGCTCTGACCTGTTGAAGGGTTCTTGGGAAGAGGAGAGAGGAATGAGGAAGTATTAGATAGAAATATAGACCTAGATGACAAGAAAGACAGAGACACAGGATAGCTTTGGGAGGGCCCTGGGTCACTACCCAGCCACCTTGAGATTTATTCTAATGGGCTTTTTAGGCAGCCCTGCTAGGTAAAGCAAGCTCAGATTCTATGACCTTGAGTAAAGCTTTATTAGGGAGCCTCTGTGGGCCCCCATAGTGTATCAATAAGAAGTAAGTTCAGCCATGTGAACTGAGGATGGATAATCTATTCTCAATGTGTCAGACATGTATTATGAATCCACAAGACAGAAGGGTAAATGAAAATGATCTCCTTATATATGACAAAATGAAAAAGTATAAAGGGATTATAGTTAAATCCTTTAAAGTATGTATCTTAATGATTTGAAACTACTATTTAAAATGTTCAAGTAGCCCAGACCTCCCATCTGGACAAGAGGTGAGTGGCTGGGCTCAGACTCAGAGAGGTCTGCCCCTAGATCCCATCCCTGGGCACCAGCCATTCCGGGGAAGACCTGCACAACTTGGCCCCAGGTTCTGGCCATTAGGCAGGATCCCCTCCACCCCCACGGGGAAGGTTCCCCTTCTCCAAGATCCCAGGCAGACCCTGCAATCTCCACGCCCTGCCCCCATGCCCATCCGCCCCAAACCTCCCATCTGGACAAGAGCTCCTATCCTGCCCTGGACCTCCCATCCGGACAAGAGCTCCCATCTGGACAAGAGAGAGAAGCTTCCTGAATCTGTCAGCTCTGTCTGGACCAAGAGTGCTGATAAGACCAAGAACGAATCCACAGGAGATGGGCAGACGTCAAGGCAGAAGTACACACAACAAAATGAAGAACAATACAGCATCACCAGAACCTAGCCCTCCTCCAACAGCTAGACCTGAATGTCACAAAATGGAAGAAGCAGAAGAAAGCAACCTTATGAATAACATCATGAAGAGGGTAGAGGCTTATATAGAAGAAATCACAAATGAAATTGAGGAAAAGACAAACAAAAAATGGGAAGAAAGCTATAAAAAAAACTAGAGGAAAGGACAAATAAAGCAGAAGAAAACAATAAATCCCTGAAAGAAAATCATGAAAAAGCAATGAAACAGATGAAGGAAACAGTCCAAGACCTGAAAAGGGAAATGGAAAAGATGAAGAAGACACAAACAGAGGGAATGCTGAAAATAGAAAATCTGAGTAAACAAACGGGAACTTCAGATGCAAGTATAACCAACAGAATGCAAGAGATGGAAGAGAGGATTGAAGATACGGTAGAAGAAATAGATTCATCAGTCAAAGAAAACACTAAAGCCAACAAAGTCATGACCCAAAATGTTCAAGAAATTTGGGACACCATGAAAAGACCAAACCTACAAATAATAGAGATAGAGGAAGGAGAAGAATACTAACTCAAAGGCACAGAAAATATAGTCAACAAGATGATAGAAGAAAACTTTCCCAACTTAAAGAAGGAAATGCCTATGAAGATACAAGAAGCCTATAGAACACCAAACAGACTAGACCCCCCAAAAAAGTCCCCTTGCCACATAATAATTAAACAACAAAACGTACAGAATAAAGAAAGAATATTAAGAGCAGCAAAGAAAAAAGGCCAAGTGACTTATAAAGGCAAACCCATCAGAATAACACCAGATTTCTCAGTGGAGACTTTGAACGCCAGAAGGACCTGGACAGATGTCATGCAGACACTAAGAGACCATGGATGCCAGCCTAGACCAATATATCCAGCAAAACTTTCAATCATCATAGACAGAGTGAACAAGACATTCCAAGACAAAGCCAGATTTAAACAATACTTATCCATAAACCCAGCCCTACAGAAAGCACTAGAAGGAAAATTCCAACCGAAGGAAGTCAGATACACACTAGAAAACACAGGCAATAGATAAAGCCACAACAGTAAACCCCAAAGAAAAGAAGTACACACACACTACCACCAAAAATAACAGGGATTAACAATCACTGGTCATTAATATCCCTTAATATCAACGGACTTAATTCACCTATAAAAAGACATAGGCTTACAGAATGGATACAAAAGCATCTTTCTGCTGCATACAAGAAACACATCTCAAATTCAAAGACAGACACTACCTAAGAATAAAAGGCTGGGAAAAGACTTTCCAATCAAATGGTCTTAAGAAACACACGGGTGTAGCCATCCTGATATCCAACAAAATAGACTTCAAACTAAAATCAATCAAAAGAGATCAAGAAGGGCATTACATACTCATCACAGAAAGATCCACCAAGATGAAGTTTCAATTCTGAACATTTATGCCCCAAACACAAGGGCACCCACATATGTAAAAGAAACATTACTAAAGCTTAAACCACATATAAAACCCCACACATTAATAGTAGGAGAATTCAACACCCCACTTTCACCACTGGACAGACCTCCCAAAACAAAACTTAACAGAGAAATAAAGGACTTAACTGATGTTATACCTCAAATGAAATTAATCGATATCTACAGAACATTCCATCCTAACAAAAAAAGAATATATCGTCTTCTCAGCACCCCATGGAACTTTCTCTAAAATTGACCACATACTTGGCCACAAAGCAAATCTCAACAGATACAAAACAATTAGAATAACCTCCTGCGTTCTATCAGACCACCATGGTTTAAAGTTAGATTTCAACAACAACAAAAACTACAGAAAACCTACAATCTCATGGAAACTGAATAATGTTCAACTGAATCACCAATAGGTTAAGGAAGAAATAAAGAAAGAAATTAAAGACTTCTTAGAGATCAACAAAAATGAAGATACCACATACCCAAACTCAAATGGCTGAAAGACATTTCAGGGATTGCTCAACATCCCTAGTCATCAGGGAAATGCAAATCAAAATGACTCTGAGATACCACCTTACACCTGTCAGAATGGCTAAGATCAAAAACACCAAAGACAGCTTATGCTGGAGAGGATGTGGAACTAGGGGAACTATCCTCCACTGCCGGTGGGAATGCAAGCTTGTACAACCATTTTGAAATCAATATGGCACTTTCTTAGAAAATTGGGAATCAATCTCCCCCAAAATCCAGATATACCACTCTTGGGCATATACCCAAGGAATGCTCAATCATACCACAAGGGCACTTGCTCAGCTATGTTCATATCAGCATTGCTTGTAATAGCTAGAACCTGGAAACAACCTAGATGCCCTTCAATCAAAGAATGGATAAATAAAATGTGGTACATATACACAATGGAGTACTACTCAGTAGAGAAAAACAATGACATCATGAGGTTTGCAGGCAAATGGATGGATCTAGAAAAAAATCATCTTGAGTGAGGTAACCCAGACTCATAAAGACAAACATGGTATGTATTCACTCATAGAAGGATACTAGATGTAAAACAAAAATGACTAGACTGCTACTCACAACTCCAGGGAGGCTACCTAGAAAACAGGGCCCCAAGAAAGACACAGGGATAGCCCAATGACAAAGAAATGTATGAGATCTACATGAACAGCCTGGACATGAGTGGGGGTAATGATGGGCAAGGGTGGAGGGAAAGAGAGTTTAGGGGAGCAGGAGATCCCAGCTGGATCGAGAACAGAGTGGAAGAACAAGGAATAAGAGACCATGATAAATGAAGACCATATGAGAATAGGAAGAAGCAAAGTGCTAGAGTGGTCCCCAGAAATCCACAAAGATACCTCCACAATAGACTGCTGGCAATGGTCGAGAGATAGCTGGAACTGACCTACTCTGGTGATAGGATGGCCAAACACCTTAATTGTTGTGCTAGAAACCTCATCCAATGACTGAGGGAACTGGATGCAGAGATCATGGCCAAGCTCCAGGTGGAACTCCAGAAGTCCAATTGGCGAGAAAGAGGAGGGTTTGTATGAGCGAGAATTGTTGAGACCAAGGTTGGAAAGAGTAACAGGGACAAATAGCCAAACGAATGGAAACACATGAACTATGAACTAGTAGCTGAGGAGCCTCCAACTGGATCAGGCCCTCTGGTTAAGTGAGACAGTTCATTAGCTTGAACTGTTTGGGAGGCCCCCAGGCAGTGGGACTGGGACCTGTCCTTAGTGCATGAGTTGGCTGTTTGGAAACTGGGGCTTATGCAGGGACACTTGGCTCAGCCTGGGAGGAGAAGGCTAGACCTGCCTGGACTGAATCTACCAGGTTGAACTCAATCCTCAAGAGAGTCTTTGTCCTGGAGGAGATGGGAATGGGGGGTAAGCTGGGGGAAGGGGGACGGGGGCGGGAGGGGGGAGAATAAGCAAATCTGTGGCTGATATGTAAAATTAAATTATAAAATAAAAAATGTTTAAGTAATATTTTTATTATATGAGAATTTTATACCATATATTTTTATCATTTTATACCCCCAACTCCTCCCAGATCTACTCCCCCCTCCCTACTCATCAGAGTGTTTTCTTTTATGAAGTTGTTAAATATTCATTTATTTGTGTGTACATGTTTGTATGTGCAGGCACATGTGGATGTCAGAGGATAACTTGAGGGAATTAGTTTACTCTTTCTGTCATGTGGGTCCTGGGAAACTACCTCAGGTCACAAGGCTTACCCCGTGACCCATTTGTACTAGCCCTGAAACTACTCTTGAGAGCATGGAATCCACGTCTCCCATCAACACTGTTTTAAGCCATTATAGCATGTTGCTTGTCATGAACCAGGAGGTGCCTTAACAGAAAAGTGGCCCTGCTACTAATTATATCAGAATGAATGACTTGAGCAAAATTATTCCAAGGCTCCAATCATAATTTTTGGCAGAGATTTTTCTACATTTAATTGGCTTATGACAAACAATTCTAAACTGCAGGTCAGCCCATGTTGTTATTTAAATGTTCAGTTTGCAACTGATTCTTCCCTGACACTTCACTAGGAAGTAACATTGTTTAAAATTAGATGTTTCTGCATGAATAATTAGAATCCCTCTCTGGCCAGGACATGCAATTTGAGATAACTGGCTTGTACACTATCCCGGCAAAATTACCATAGCTGTATTTTTAATTTCCAAAATATAAAAATATGGGGCATCAGTTGTCCTTGGTTTGGGGGGATTTTGTTTGTTTGTTTGTTTGTTTTCCAGAAAACCTGGAATCGTTCCTGAAAACTCCACTTTCTTCTTTAAGGTCTCCCCTGAGCATCTTGGTCTGGTGCTGTTTGACTTGCTTTGTTTTCAGTCTGGAGATAGAATCCATAGTTCTGCACATGCTGAGCAAGAATTCTCACAGACCTAAGCTCCAGCCCTGAGCTGGTGTTTTTTTCAGATACAAACACAACTTCAGAATAGAATTCTGAACTACTGATGGTTAAGACATATAAATCTGTTGCTAGGTTAAATTCAGACAATTTTACTTCAAGTTTTCTCAGGTGTATACTCTTTCACCATTGAAAGGCTGTGATGTCTATAATAGGCTATTCAGATTTGATGAGTCAGCATCCCCTATACTTGCCAGAAATGATGCTCCACAGGTTTTACCCACGTCCCACTGAATCAGAGCTCAGGGTTTAACTAGCCCTGAGTGACCCGGATGAGTGATAACACTCAGGGAGTTCCAACAGGGCAGTTCTTAATTGTCTCTTAATAAGATTGTTTTGCATAAGGCATTGACTTTTGTCACTTTCAACTAAGAAACTCTCAACCAGTACACATACTATTTTGTTTCAAATGTGTCACCAACATTTCTATATTTTTTTATATTGGGTAAGCAGTACTTTTATGATCAGTAAAATAACTGAGTTATTGAAAGACATATTGAAACCCAGGAGCTGTGAATTTAGATCCTATTGCTTTGGAACCTCATATTTAGAGAACCATTTAAAATATACAAGAAAATCAACATTAGATTTTGCTACCATGCCCTCTACCTATACTCAAAAAAAAAAATCATAAACAATAGTGTGTCGTTTAAAAGCATGGCTTCTAAAATGATGTTTGTTGAGAATTTTTCATGATTCCCCATAGAATCTCCTTTCAAGGGTTCCTAATGGAAAATTTCTCCTGCCTACATACCAAGCAAAGCTAAGCATCTCCTGGGAACTGGTGTTTTATGTTCAAATAAAACTGTGAATCTAAGCCAGCAACACTTTCTCAAAATTTCTTATACACAGAATCATCTGAATCACTTCTCAGCGAGATTCATGATGAGCTCAATCAGAAGAGCCCAGTGATTTCCATATCAATTAATAGTTTCCTTACCTATGGTGATTAGAGATGCTGGCTTCAGGGTCACCAGGGAAGCTGTCAGAATGTGGGCTTCCCTCCAGTCCATTTCCATCAGTATCACTAACGGGGGAATTAAGAACCCAAATTCCCTACCTCGTCATCAGAATTCGCAGTTGAACTTGTAAAGCGCTGTTTGGGCTGACTTTGTAGCCCTGTACACATTTTAGTGGCCAAGCAATACACACTATGAAATTCAGTCTCGTTTTACTATTCTGTTAGCTTTTCCATTTTGGACTACTTCCTTAAAAAATGTCTTGTTCCTGATATCATTATCTATTAATAGTGTTCATTCAAATTGTTCAGACAATGAAAAATATTTATTGTGCACCAAGCTTCTATATATTGGAGATATATGAATGAATAGACAGTGCAGTCCTTATCCTTTTTTGCTTAATTCCCTGCGAGATTTCAACTCTTCCTGTTCACTGACAGAGAAGTAAGCTTCGACTCAGTACGACAAAACAGCGCTTAAAAACACAGCTATTGTGGAATGGGATGAATGCTCTGTGAAGGAATGAGTTCCTTGTCTTGACACATTCAAGAAGAAGATGGTTGCAAACCGGTATGTCAAAGTCTTTATTAGACTATTTCTGTGGTACCTTGAAAATGTGAAACTCTATTATGAACAAAATATAGCTTAGGTAAGTTAAAAAAATCAGCAGAACTGGTGGCATGCACTTGTAACTACAGCTACATGAGAAGCTGAAGTTGGAGGCTCATGAGTTCATCAAGGTAGGCTGGGCTACAGTTTAGGCCAGCCTGGAAACTTATCAAGACTGTATTTCATAAAGAGTCGTGTTTCTAAAACTGTGAGTAGTTTTTTCAAAAGAAAAATTCTTAAAAAAATCTAAAAGAAAAACCTGATCATAGGCTGTAGGTGAGTGAATCTTTCCTTCCTCCCTCCCCCAAACATCAGCAGATGAAAGCAATCATTATTCTCAAGACATTTCTCTCCTTGCCATCTGTTGCATTGTCCTGTACTGATCGTAGGGGACTGGGCCAGGATGGCAAGGGACAGAGGCAGAAGCCCAAACAAAGGTAATGTAATTTGCGTGTTCAGGACTGGGAGCTGTGGAGTGCAAGAAGGGAAGGCAGGGGTAAAGCTGGCAGAGGTGGGGACAGGAGGAAGGAGAGTGTGTTTCTGCTGAAATAGGCGGCCGTTCCTCCCTGTGAGGAAAACCAATATTCCTGTCACCTGACTTCTGAAGCCCTGCCTGATGCTGCCTGACATCAGCACTTGCCAAACATTGTCAGGTCAAGAGCACAAGAAGTCTTGAAGAGTCATACTCATTCCCAGTGTATAAATGTTCATGGGACTTCCTCAGAATGGCTCACAGTCAGCCATCACTGACCAGAGTCTATTATAATGACAGTAGCTGCCTCTCCAAGCACACTTCTCCCTTCTCTGTGCTTTATCAATAAGCCCCAGCATTCCCCTGATTAAAGATGCTCTCAGGATATGTATTATCCAGAAACACTGTCTCTGAATAAATCCCTGGGTCATAACACAATTCTAGAATCCAACCCTGCATTCTTATTCAGTCTGATGCTGCTTTTCTTTCACTCCAAAAGCCATAGGCAATCCATCAGTGATAATGATGGTTAATAGTTACTGTTATATTGAAGAAAGGCTTTTCCACTTATTAGTTAGTTTAAACCTTACAAAAATATAAGGGTTAAGTGTTATTCCACACAGTTTTTGAATAAAGAACTAAGACACAAGCAGGCCAAGCAAATTGCCCAAGGTTGCAGCTAGTAGCAACGTTCCTGGGAATGAAGCCCAGCTTAATCACGTTCCTGTGATTGTGTCTGGGCTGCACATCACAGGGATGACAGCATGGCTTTATCTAATTCGCCACCTGGGAATTTGCTTGTTTCTTAGTCTGCTTCTTCCCCTGAAAGGCATCTTTGCATTTTAACTGTGATTTTCATTCACATTCCTTGTGCCAACCTACTTGTTCCACCATAGAAGATGGCCAGCAAGATCCTCAGAGTCACTGGCTACTCAAGTTCCTAAGAGTTCCTGTTGGTATGCCAAAGAGCAGGATAAAGCATACAGCGACAGGCACCAGGGCCCAGGAGACAGAATCTGACAGCGGGATACCATCTGTTTCCACTCCTATCTACTCGGACCATCTGCTATTGCTCAAAATACTGCACAACTGAACTGCGACTTGGGGTCATTTAAGGTCAGAGGATTCATCAACTCTTCCACTGTGTCTCTGCTAGCATCTACCTGGTCTTCTGCTGGCGGCGATGCCTGGCTCACCAAAGCCCCATACTGCCCAGGCCTGCATCCAGTCCTGACAACTAGATAGAGCACATGAATTTGTGGTGGAGGAGTTTGGATTCCCCATTTGTAAGAATGCTGATCAAGTAGCCCATAAAATTGGAAATCTGGGTCTGCAAATCAGCAAAGGAGGCCCCTTCCCTCAATATAAACATGGAGTGTGAAATTGAGATGACTGTGTAGCAGAGGCATAATAAAACACAGTGAGATTATGTCTCCCCTTCTCCTGGCCTTATAAACCTCAGCACCATCTGTTAAAATTTTACTCACCCTCTAAAGGTAGCCCTAAAACTTGGCTAAAATTTCAAGTAGTCCCCCAGGAATCCCCTTGTTCCTTCCTGTCATGTACTTGTTCCCAGCCCCTCTTAACTCTCTACCTTCCTGCTCCGAGCGTGGATGTGTATATGCCAACACTGGGTACTGCCTCAAACCCTACCAGACACAGAGCGCCTTAGGAAGCAGCTTATGCCAAGACACTGTTTATTATGGATCAACACCTGCACAGGGCAGGGAGAAAAAAGAACTAGGATGAGGGCAAAACTCCACTGTGTACAAGCAATAAAGCCCCACCAACTCCAACCTCTGGAGCCTGTTGTCCTCCATCACACTTGTTATTTGGTCTCATGGGCTTCCTGTCTCCTGCAGGGCCCAGTTGGTCCATGATAGTCCTTCTTGGAAGAGGTGATTTGGGTGATGCAGCTTTAGACAGCTTAGGCAGTCCTGCACCCAAGGGAGCTGCAGTTAGAGGAGCTGTGCTAATCATTCTCTGTGCATCTAGGCAGCATGGCTTCCAATTAAGCAATCAGGGTGGTTCACCTCTGGGGCCACATGGTCACCTTTCCTGTTGTTCCCGTCCTAGAGATTCAAGTGTGGGATTTTCCCTCAGTGTGTTGACCCAGCCCCTTCTCACACTGTAATCACCAAAGACTCCACACTCGGGGTCCTAGTTTTAAAAATGCCTCATCTGGGCAGCAGAGAGCTTTGAGTCTAAGAAGGATGAACCCTTTCCATCTGAGCTCTGTTTTGTGCAATAGCAGGGGCTCTTGGGGAGGCTCACGGTCTTCTAAGCATTCTCAGTGATTTCATCATCACATAGGCTTTTCTTGATGACACCTCCCTAGAAGGAATCTGCTCTTTCCCCCCTTCAAAAGCCCCCTTTATTTCTGTTGCCTTAGCTTGTACACCCTTCCACTGCCCCCCTTTATTCAATTCTGAGGTGACTTTTTTTAAACCTGGTCTATTGAATCTCACATTTTCCACAAAAGAATTACAGACTTCAGAATATGAGAAAAGTATACTCCTGGGGGTCCCCAAATGACAGCTCAGAACTACTTTTGCTATGCACAGAAATTCTTTGAAGTCTCTGCATTTTATCTTAAAAATTCATGTGAATTTTGCACTCGACTATATGAAATATGTGTGCTAGTTTTAATATTAAAATACTATTTTAAATTACTTACTAGTGAATAAATTTATTCAGGAAGACATACCAAATTATGCATGTTTCACATACCTTCTAAAAAAAACCTTGCATATATCAGCTTTGGATTTATAGAAGTAGGAGGTCATACTTTCTGGTGCTTGCTTATAAGTATGGCACACACTTCTAGAAAAAGAATTTGGAATTTGTTTTAATATCAACTTGCATGCATTGAATTATGTTTTCACAATACTGGATATTTAATGTACATCCAAAATGAAATTATAAATGTAAAAGATAAACATATTTCTTCTAAAGGGAAATAGAGGAGGTCCCATTAAAATATAAAATAGATATTCAGTTCAACTAAATGTCAGTAAATAATCTTGCCAAGTTTTACTACATAAATTGGAAATACTATTTAAACACCATTCATTAAAGATATTTATATTGGGACATAAATACAATATATTTTACCACTAGAGTTCTTTGATAGCATGACTTAAGAATATAATTTATAGTTTTAGTGTGTGTAGAGATATCTATGATATCAAGATGTCAGACTCTCGAGAAACAAATTAAACACAGAATTCAGAGCAATTTCCTTTGTATTTTCTTCAACAAGTGGCTCTTTCTAAGAATCAAACAGTAAACAAGAATTTACTTAGGTGCTAACTGTTGAGGATTACTAAGGACCTACTCTGTAACAAACTCTATGCAAGGTACTGGGAAAGGGTGGGGGAGGGGATAAACCACCTCCAAGCAGCACCTTTTGTAGAGCTTGGAGTTGGGAGAGGGATATACCTCAGAATTTAAAGTAGTGAACTTTGGCAAGGATCTAGAGTACAGGTATATTGAAAAATTAATGAAAGGCACGTCCTTGTGCTCTGAGCATTGTCCAGATGGAGGGAAGGCTTGGAATTTTGATAGAAACATTAAAAGACTAACTGACAAGTTGCTTAAATAGATGGTGCCTATACATATAGACAGTTTGAGAATAGACTGTAGTTGAGTATAAAATGATTTTTCCAAAACTATTAGAATATTTTAGTTAATTAGATTTCCAGTATGCATTTAATGTGGAAGTACTCTGGAGGATACACAATGCAAAATAAAATCACATGGTTTGAGACTGTTGCTCACACACTCTTTACTCCTCATGATAGAACTCACACCTAGTGAATTGTGCAGGTGTGCTTAAATCCTAATGATTTCACAGCCCTTGCTATTTTGCAGGATTATTTTCTCTTGCCCATTGTTCACTCTGTGAATGTTTTCTGAGTCGCTGCTCTAAATGCACTGTCCTCGGTGCTGGATGTGGAGCAGAAATGCAAAGCAGGTCTTTATGAGTGGGTCTCTGCTTCTTCTGATGCTTCAATTGCTGCCAATCAATCAGTTGTTTCCATAGCAACAATAGGATCAGCCCTTCCAAGTAGGATGTTTAGGGAAGAACTCTGCTCTGGTGTCTTTTAATCTAAGATCTACGTGATAAAGAGCTAGCTCTGGGAAGAGTCAGACACTGGGAAAGGTATATACATATGTTTCTACATAAGACACCCTTATAATGTTTGAGGAACAGAAATGATGGTGGCACGGTTGGGCCTCTGTGAAAAGGGGAATGAGTAGGCCATGGTGAAAAATATGTGAGGTCCAGATCCAATTAGCAAGCTCTGTGTTCATTTTAAATGTAATATTGTGTCATTTAAGAGATTTAAAACTCAAGTGAAATATGACACACACTTAAAAACTACTCATATGGTGTCTATGTAGAGAATCTATACAGGGGAATGAAAGAGGACAATCCTTTTGAGATGTTACTGAATTCAGTCCCAAGAGGAGTTTGACTGTGACTTGGACTTGGTTGGGGAACAGAGGCATGGCTATGGAATAGGGTTTAGTGTAACTAGCACAAATTGAGGTGAATAGGTGAGAGAAAGATGAACTGTAACAAAAATTTTTTTCTATGAGTTCTTTTAAGTGGCACCAAATGCTAGCATAGAAAGGATGGGGGGTTGGCTGAGAGGAACCCCTCAAACTATTTTCAAATTGCTACATGTATAATACATGAGAATCTAACAAATGGAAATAACAGAATCAGACTTGGATACACAAGATTAAAGATGACTAGAGGGCAGGGCAGCCTCTAGAAAGATGACTCAGCAGTTAAGAGCACTTGTTCTTGCATAGAGCCCTGGTTTGGTTCCCAGCATCCCCATGGTGGCTCACACCATTCATTATTCCAGTTTCGGGGGATCTGACCTCCCCACGCTCATGTTTCTGACCTCTACAAGCACCACGCATATACATACCGTACATACAATACACAATGTAGGCAAAACATTCATACATATAAAATAAAATAAGTCTTAAAAAAAGAAGACTGATCTTGACCTGAAAATTGGAGAGCATAAAAAGCAGAGATGGTTGAGATTGCTTCAGGGGTATAGGAAGAACGAGAAAAGACTGTAAGAAACAGCAATATTTAAGGTTTGGAAAGAGCAGGATAAAAACAGTAAAAGCTGCACCTAAGAAGGAGAAGCAAGTCAGGGAGAGTTGTTAAGAAATAAAAGTTAATCTTGTCCCTTATCTCAAAAGATAGAGTCAAATATTTGATCCAGAAGAGGGTGATCAATAGCACTGAGTGCTTTAGTGATCCTTAACAAGGAACAGATGAAAGGTGTTTGTTGGATTATTAATATGGATTTCATCACTTGATAAAAGCATATTCAGCTAAAGCTCATAAGAAATTCCATACAAGTACATGGAAACAGAAGAAGGATAGTGAACAAAGATTGGAATGTACAGGAACTGTCTCTGAACATGGACGTCTGAACAGGCAAGAGAGTGGGCAGACTGCCTGAGAATGTGACTGCACAACTGAAGAATTAGTGTAACAGTAATTACCAACATTCCGTCTGGAGAGTTAGTTACTGCAGTGATGCTTCTGCAGTTTCCTGGGGGTGGAATTGCAGACAAATGATCTAACCTCTCTGTGCCCTTGTTTTCTCATCTACAAGACAGGAATAACAGCTTTCCATCAATGACTCATTGTGACATAGTCAAAGTGCTTGGGGTAATGTCTACCCTATATTAGACATTCAGGAAATAGAACTGTATTATTATCAATATATTACTGTACATTACTATACTGCATAATGTAATAGATGAGATTATAAATGTTATATGCATCTTAGTAATAGTGTGTACAATGAAAAACCAAAGATTATTTCATTGTTACACATTATAACCATTAGACAATTTAGCACTGGAAAGAGAAATGGGAGCGACTCAAAGATCATAGTTTTCTGATTTTCTTGTATCTATGGTTGAGGACTGACTGACTTGAGTGCTGACTTGAGTCCTATGCAAGGATGGCAAGTACTCATCTTTTTAAATTTATTCTTCTCTCATATAATACATGGAACCTTTTCCCCACCCCTCCCTTCACCCTTGACAGTCCCCCGTCCCATATCCCCTCTCTCCCAGATCCACTACTCCTCTGTTTTCTTTCAGAAAAGAACAAGTCTCCCACAGATATCAACTGAACACAGCGTATGATGCAATAAGACTAGACATAAACCTTCGTATCAAGGCTGGACAAGACAACCCAGCAGGAGGAAAAATGTCCCATGAACAGGTGAAAGAGTCGGAGATACTCTCACTCCTACTGTTAGGAATCTTACAGAAACCTCAAGCTAAACAACCACAGAATGTATGCAGAGGACCTAGAATAGACCTATGCATGCTCCATGGTTGCTGCTTCAGTCTCTGGGAGCAACTATGAGCCAGTAGTAAGCACTCTTAACCACTGAGCCACCATCACCATTATCCCCACCACAAACTTTTATGACACATAGAAGCTAAAGTCTTGGAAACAGGTAGTGAGGATTAATGACTGCAGAGCAATGTAAATATACTTAATTCTGCTAAATTGTTCACTTGTAGCTAAGATATTATATATATATATATATATATATATATATATATATATATATATATATACATTACCATGATAGAACAATATCTCAACCATTAGTTGCTTTTAGTATTTTATATACAAGAAGCTATGCATATTTGAAGCATAAGATATGATGAATTTTAAGGTACATATATAACCACATACCCTTCACTAATATAAGCTGTTGATCTATTCATCAACCTGCAAGAGCTTCATCTGACTTTGTGTGCTACTATTACTCCCATCATGAGAGCATTTAACAAGTTCTACTCTCTTAAGGAAGTATCATGGACATATTAGAGCATTAGTAACTATAGGATCATGTCACCACAGGTCTGTGGGACTTATTTCCTGTGACTGGAATTCTGTACCCTGCCCGTCTCCCCTCCTGTTAGGCCAAGGAAATGATTGGTTTCAAGTAAGTGGTATCACCTGTCATTTGCCCCTCTCTGTCTGGCATCATTTCATTTAGCATAATGCCTTCTGGGTTCATCTTTGTGAATGCAGGATTTCATTCAAGCTGTCCTCAGTTTTAACGTGGTTCCTGACAATGCTGGGCAACTTTGGAGAAGTTTGAAAATCATTTTACTCATGTAGGAGGTTAAACTGCCATTTCTTTATTTCATTATGCTTTCAATCTCTGTAACTACAGTGCAGACAAAAACCCGGGAGCACAGCTCAGGGGAAGAGTGCCTGCCTAACATGATCAAGTCCTTAGTGTGATTCCTAGCACTACAGAAAACAGCAAACAAACCCCTAAGAAAGAGTAGCATCACATTCATGCAACTTAGATATGGTTTCAATAATGCACAGAAGATAGGCATGCCAAGAACATGCTTTGCTGTGAGTGTGAAAATCATTCCTAATGATTTTTCATACAAAGTAGATAAAAACATTTGTGGCAATTTTTCTTACTAATCTCACAAAAGATATTATGATTTATAATTAATTGTTCATGTGATTAGGTCTATCATGAAGAGCTGAGAATACAGTAGCCCCTAGGTCTATACAGATTTTAAAGTTAAATTGAATAAGTTTAAACTAAATACAAGTCCAGCTCCTCAGTTATACTGGTTTTATATCAAGTATCTAAAAGTCATATGTAGCCAGTGGCCTGGCTAACACCATTCCAGAAAATTCTATTGTATAGTGATGAAAAAATATTGTTCCTTACAAGCTATACACATGTACACATATATTTTCACAAAGGAATTTTTCTCAAGCTATTTCTTTACTGAGTTGATTTATCTTTCAAATAATATCAACAAACAATCACACCTGGAGCATATGTTGGAGTGTGCGCTGAGAAAACAGGCCACCACTGAGCTGTCATCTCGTCTATGTATGTGTTAATTTTTCTCAGAATGTGCACCTAACAGGGTATTTTCAAGCTGAAATCATCTGTGGCAATTTTTTCAGAAATGTTAGACTTTAATTTGAAGCACCTTTTCAATGACTTCTGTTCCTTTTTATTTAATTGCATCTATAAAACATGAAATCATAAAGTTCTACTAGAGGAAACAAGAAGTTGAAGAACTGCCACTGTCATCCCAGACACATTTGGAAGTAGACTGTAAGCATGGGGATAAGACATAATCTCATTTGGTTTATGATATGACAGAAGCCAGTCATGGTTTAATTAATTCAGGGTTGTTTTCATTTGGGTTGGATGGGACAGATCTGTTAATAGAAACAATGTATAATTAAAGAAGATCCAGAAAAGGATGTTAAATACCAGGCAGAGGATTGGAACTGAGAACTCAGGTCTGCAAAAAATCATCTTTTCATAAGAGACAAAAACTAGCTGCAGACAGATGCTTATAAGCCCCTCGCTTTGTTGAAGAGGACAGCTTTATAAATAGATGCCCAATAACAGCAGCCAGCTGTTCAGAATAATTGCCAAGCGATATTTGGTGATGACAACTTGAAGAAAGTCATCAATGCAATTATTTCACACCAGATCAGTCCAGCGGATCTGGTGAACTCTCTTGCCTGCTGTGACTGAGATACTCATTATTCTTGAAATGCCAATGGAACTTCTTCAGTTTTTTCTGTAATACAAAATGACTCCAACCATAATTACATTGTTGTAGCATTATTAATAATTTGATTGGGGACAGTTAACTGAGTGGGTTAAGGTTTTGAATTGTGAGGTCAAGATGCAACCTCTGTTATAGTCCATATCTAATACGATCTCCTTAATTCCCATCATAGCTATTTATTTTTCAGTTACTAGGTTCTGTTTGCCTCTGGTGAATCTTTACTTTTAGTCAGCTCTGCTTGTTCTCCCTTAGTGATTATTATCACTGTCATTTTTCCCCAGAGCTCTCTTTTGATTCTTTTCTCCTTTCTTTTCTTTCAGAGCCTGTCCTTCTCACCATTAGAAACGTTACACATGAAATGTCAGAGAAACATCAGCTTCTGGGGGCGACAGTTTTCCTTGTCATGCCTTCGCTCTGTGTGTTTCCATCCCTCTCTTTCCCAACTACTATAATCCTTTCAGTGAATATAACCCATTATCACCTCTACCACCACCTGCCACCACTTCTAGACACATTCTCATTAACTCCTTACTATGCCCCAGAAATTATGCTAAGCATTATGTATGTACATTATCTTATTTAAGACAGACCTTACAAGACTTGTTCTATTACTGTGATTCATACAGAGTGTTAAGCACCTCTAGCTAGGTCAGTTTTTATGACAATGATACAGGAGCCTAAATCTTGATTGCTAAATTCTGCTGCCATCCAATAATTCAAGAAAAATAGAGAAATGCATTTTTCAGAGAAGTTTTACACTTACCTCCACTCTGTATTTAGGGGTTAAACCCAAATTCTGTTTGAAGAGATGAAATACATTATAAAACATTTTGAATTATCATGAAAAGTTAAGTTAAAACTTATAACTGTTAAAATGATGTCTTAGTCAGTGTCCTATTGCAGTGAAGAGACACCACAACCACCAACTCTTACGAAGGTGAACATTTAACTAGGGCTTGCTTTCAGTTCAGATGTTGAGTCCATTATTGTCATGGTGGGCAGCGTGGTGGCACACAGGCAGACGGAATGCTGGAGAAGGAACTGGAAGTTCTACATCTGGATCCCTAGACAGCAGGAAGAAATGGGACTGACTTGAGCATCTGAAACCCCAAAGCCCACTTTGAGTGACACAGTTCCTCCAAGAAGGCTACACTGACTACAACAAGTTGTCTTGTAGTTGACTCCTAATCGTTGTCTAGTAGTGCCACTCCCTGATGACCAAGAATTCAAATATATGAGTCAATGAAGTCCATTATTATTCAAACCACCACAAATGCTGTTACCAAAAATGCAAATGGTATGTGTTCGCAGAGATGTGGAGAAAGCGAAAGCTATGTGACTTTTTGGTAGAGATGTAAAATGGTGCAGCTATTATAAAAGCATGGATGCAGCTTCCATGAAGAATTATAAATAGAATGACTATACTGTCCTACAATAGCACTTTAGAAATAGAACTGCCATATTATATAGAAACCAGCCTCCTGGATATATATTCAAAAGAATTGAAATCACTATCTCAAAGGAATGGCTGCTCAGCTGTTTTCATAATGGCCCTCTTCTCAATGGTTAAATTATATGGAATAATACTTGCTTTTCAACAGATGAACAGACAAAATTATTTACAAAGACTATTACTTATCATAAGAAGAAATTCCTGCCATTAGAAACAACATAGAGAACTCAAAGGACATTTTAGGAAATAATTGTGAAATAATCAAGTTCCAAAAGAGGAAATAAATACTGCATGACTTTACTTCTTTAATTTTATTTAAAATTAAAAAATACATACATATTCACACACACACATATAGATGTAACCAACCGTCTTATTAAATAAGAAACACAGAAATAATGTAAAAGAGAAAGCCGAGAGGTCAGAGCTCAGAGCTAAAGTCTCACCCTTCCGCCTGCGGTGTCCCAGCTTCCCGAAAGAGACTCTATTTCCTGTCTGTTCGTCTATTTAAAGTATTTTGTTCTGCCTTCTCATTGGTTGTAAACCCAAACACGTGACTGCCTCGTCACTGTCTGAATGTACAGCCCCCTAGGTCTTAAAGGCATATGTCTCCAATGCTGGCTATATCCCTGAACACACAGATATCTATGGGATTAAAGGCGTGTACCACCACCGCCACACTCTTGCTATGGCTCTAATAGCTCTGACCCCCGGGCAACTTTATTTATTAACATACAATCAAAATCACATTTCAGTACAATTAGATTACCACCACATTTCCCCTTTTCTATTTTAATAAAAAAAAAAAGCAAAAGGTTATAACTAACAAAAGAAAAACTATATACAAAAGTACAATAACTATATACAATATATACAAATAATAAATACCTAAACAGGTATTGGACAAATCAGAGAAAATAATTCCATTATCTATCCTATTTTGGTAAATCCAAGATGTATCTAATGCACTTTCTATCCTAATTAATTTTCAACTATAAGTAACTAATCTTCAACCATAACTAACTAATCTTCAACTCCCTCAGACACCCAAGAAGGAAATAATATTAGCTAACAAAAATAAAAAACATGAAGTGCATGCAAGCAACTTCCAAAAAATTTGTGAGTTGACAGAAACAGCCAGCTGCCTGGGCAGTCACCTGAGGTTTCTCCGCAGTGTTGGGGCATCATCTTCAGCCTATAGGCTTAGCGTATCTGACAGACTCATTTGTGAAGTAGGATGTACACAAGGTCAACAGTTCAATCTCACATTGGGTGAGAGCAGTCCATGTACCAGAAACACCTGAATTCCACTAGTGTCTTGTCATGATTCAGGATTTTAAATTCTGGAAATTGTTGACAGTTTTTTAATTCAGCTGTCCATTCTTCTTGGCTGTATATATATGGCTTCATCTCAGCATCCCCTTCTTCTCCACATCCCTCTATTAAATGCCAGTCTACTTTCGAGAGGCATGAACTTTCAGCTGCTGTTCCATTGCACAACAGAATCCATCGGCCCTCTGCCTGTTAAGCTGCCTTCGAAGAAAAGGGCACCGTACCTTTTCCGGATGCGAAGGCCACTTCAGGGATGGGGCCATATTGTCCTGGCCTCAGAAGATGCCTTTTGATAAAGCCATAACCACACTTGTTTTGGCAAGAATCAGTATTCCATTGTTTCGTGTTCTGTCTGTCCATTTTGTCCTGTTGATTCGAGGATACTTTGTTGTCCAGTGGCTAAGTTTTGCCACAAGGAAAGTTGACTCCATATGCAGTTTCTTCAATGTCCATATTTTCTCTGAAGTAGATTAGTACTGCCAGGAG
This sequence comes from Peromyscus leucopus, assembly GCF_004664715.2. NCBI lineage: Eukaryota > Metazoa > Chordata > Mammalia > Rodentia > Cricetidae > Peromyscus > Peromyscus leucopus. The sequence continues at coordinate 16,694,589 of NC_051064.1, read as the reverse complement.
CTGACATGTCTCAAAAAAGAGAAATTTTCTAAGTTATTAAAACATTTTAAATGCCATATTCTGTAGATCTCTGAAGGGTTTGAAGATGACCTGTCTAAAACATCTCTGCTCAATTTTTAAAACATATCTAATATGACTACAAGTTCTATTGTAATGTCTAACTACTAACTTTCATTTCTTTATATCCTAGTAGTTGGTAATAATAACATTCAAGGATCAGAAATTTGTATTACATTGTTAAATGAATGGTATAAATACAATTAGAAATATACATATAGCATTTTCTAACAATATCAGTTTCAAATTTGTATACAATATAAAACAATTCAATCCAATGTAAAGTATTAGTAATTGTCTTTTTCTTTTCTTTCTTTTTTTTTAAACAAGAACCTTAAATCTAATCTCCTTTGCTTAGCCTTTTTCTTAACCCTTGACAATAACTTGTAACCAACCCCCCTAAATACTGAAAATTATCTCAGACCCAAAACCCATTAAAAAGACCAAAAAACCACCCGCCCACACCACCTCTTTGGGAATGTGGGCGTCGTATTCTTAAAATTGCTTCCTGCTGGGTATGGGCGAAGTTTTCTTGATCCTGAAAGAAAAATTTTAGGTTAATTGTCAAATTCTAGGAGAGGTAACTATATCCTTCATTATCCAGTCCGTGTATAATGCCAAAGTTCAGGGTTTATCTCAAGTCCTTATTCAAGTAGTCTTTGAGACTGGATCATCTCAACTAGTCATCTCAAAATTGCTCTGAGCACCTTGTAGTTCAAAGCTGATCTGTGGATGATGTTTGTCAGCTTAATGATATTATTATTGTCCACGTGGAATTGTTGTTGTTGTGGGGCCCCATCTTCTTTCTGGAGACTTCAGTTGATGTTAGGCCTGGCCATGATTTCCTGCAGAAAACTGATAAGAGACTCGAACACAAAAACATATATATGCAGCTAGCCTTTTTTCTAGAATTAATTAGTACTCTATATGACCATTCATATCTTAACAAAGTTTAAAATGTATATATATCTATATATCTTTATATGTTAATCTTGTAAATTTTGATATAAAATTCATACTTTAAGAAAAGTTTAAAGAATCAGAATAGAATCAAAGAGTTGAGATTAGTAATAGAATAGTCCCTTAATTAATTTTGCTTTTGTCCTGTACCATAGCAGAAGATGGCTCTTATTCTGGCATGATACAGGGAGTTTGGATTTTCCTTTTAACAACATGCTTGAGTTTAAAGAAGGAGAGAGCCATTCTCCAACTCCAAAGTCAGCTTTAAATTTTAATTGAACTGGGACTATTAGAAAACCAATAGTGTTAAATCTTTAGAGAAAAGCAGAAACAAACATTTAGGAAGACATAAAATTTTTTAGATAATATATACCCATACACCGTTTCATTCTGTTTCTTGGGATAGATGATTTGTCCCTTTTCTTCAGTTGTCTCATTTGTCCAGTGTTCTTCAAATTCCTTAACCTTCATTCTCCTAAAAGACAAAAACAAAAAAGCAGTTTTTAATGGATTCTTGTCACGTTGGGCGCCAGATATAGATGTAACCAACCGTCTTATTAAATAAGAAACACAGAAATAATGCAAAAGAGAAAGCCGAGAGGTCAGAGCTCAGAGCTAAAGTCTCACCCTTCCGCTGCGGTGTCCCAGCTTCCCGAAGGAGACTCTATTTCCTGTCTGTTCGTCTATTTAAAGTATTTTGTTCTGCCTTCTCATTGGTTGTAAACCCAAACACGTGACTGCCTCGTCACTGTCTGAATGTACAGCCCCCTAGGTCTTAAAGGCATATGTCTCCAATGCTGGCTATATCCCTGAACACACAGATATCTATGGGATTAAAGGCGTGTACCACCACCGCCACACTCTTGCTATGGCTCTAATAGCTCTGACCCCCGGGCAACTTTATTTATTAACATACAATCAAAATCACATTTCAGTACAATTAGATTACCACCACACACACATACATGAGTGTTAGGACTACATGTTTATATGTGTACAATGTGTGTTCCTGGTGCCTGTGGAAAACAGAAGAGGGCACTGGATTCCCTGAACTGAAGCTATCGATGGTTTTGAGTCACCACATGCATGCTGGAAATTGACTCCTGATTTTCTGCAAGAGCAACAAATGCTCTAAACTTTAAGCCAATCACTTCAGTCTCTCTTTTTCTTTTAATTACATGTAAATGTGTGTGTGTGTGTGTGTGTGTGTGTGTGTGTGTGTGTGTGTGTGTGTGTGTATACATGTGCAGGTGCCCAAGCAAGCCAGAAGAAGGCATCAGATTACCTAGAGCTTGAGGAACAGCAAATATGAGCTGCCCAAGTATGTGCTGGGACCACTGAAAGATCAGTAATTGCTCTTAACCACTGGGCCATCTCTACAGTCCCAATGACTTCATCTATATGAGAGATCTTTGTCAGCATCCAACAATTCATTAGTAGTTCTGATAGTTTGAATGAAAATGGCCTCATAGGCTCGTAGGGAGTGGCACTATGAGGAGGTGTGTCCTTGTTGGAAGAAGTATGTCACTGGGGCAGACTTTGAGGTTTCAAAAGCTCAAGCTATGCCCAGTGTCATTCTCTCTTCCTGATGCCTGTGGATCCAGATGTATAACTCTCAGGTACTTCTCCAGCACCATGTCTGTCTGCATGTCATCATGCTTCCTGCCATGGTGATAATGGAATAAACCTCTGAACTGTAGCCAGCTTCCATTTAATGTTTCCTTTATCAGAGTTGCCATGATCATGGTATCTCTTCACAGCCATTGAAATTCTAACTAAGACACTTTTTGTCATGAGGTAGGTGGGAAAGGGAATGGGAGTTGTTCAGTGTTTCTAACACACCAGTAGCCTGAACTGTTTTAGGAATCTGCTGTACAGTATAGTGCCTATAGTTAATAATATAGCACTTTGCAAGATTTAAAAGACTAGACCTTGTGTTAAGTGTTATTATAAGAAAATAAACAAAAACAGGGGGATGCAAAAATTTCTGGGATATGTTAGTGTGTAATCCTGAATATGTTGATTGTAGAGTTTGTAGTTTGAAGTTTTTCTGTGTCCCGCCCAGCTGCAAGGTCCCTCAGCTGCTTGTAAAATAGTCATTCAGAAGCTTATATTAATTGTAACTGCTCGGCCATTAGTTCAGACTTATTACTAAGTAGCTCTTACACTTAAATTAACCCATAATTCTTATCTATGTTTAGCCACATGGGTTGGTGCCTTTTCTCAGTTCTGCCTTGTCATCTTGCTTCCTTTGTATCTGGCTGGTGACACCTGACTCAACTGACTTTTCCCAGAATTCTCCTCATCTGCTTACCCTGCCTATACTTTCTGCCTGGCTACTGGCCAATCAGCATTTTATTTATCAACCAATCAGAGCAACACATATTCACAGTATACAGAACAATATTCCACAGCAGTAGAGTATTTACATGTAGAGTGTTTCAAGCTTATGTATACATTAAATATGTAGTTTTTCATATCAATTATGCTCAAATAAAAATGTCAAATATTTTCAAAAAGATATACTTCATTACATTTATGCTTTATTGAGAGAAATATATTTTAAATTCTGAAATAAAAAAAGACCCACTTGTAAAGTATGATAAGTACTAGCCTAGACTGCATGAGAGCTTGGGTGGATTTGACCTCTAGTACCACATAAACCAATGTGGTGGCATACACCTGTAATGTTCAGTTATATGCATACATAGGTTGTTATGTAGACAATGACAACCACTGTCTCAGTGTATCTGTTGCTTTGAAGAGACACCACCACCCTGGAAACTCTGATAAATGAAACATTAAATGGAGGCTGGCTTACAGTTCAAAGGTTTAGTCCATAATCATCACGGCAGGAAGCATGATGGCACACAAGCAGACATAGTTAGTGCTGGAGAAGGAGCCAAGATCTGGATCTTTGAACAGCAGTTCAAAGCCACACAGCAATGTGTGAGTCTCTGTTTCAACAACAATAATGGGCAAAAAGAAGAAAAATCCTTTTGGGCAACTTTCTCTTTCTCTCTTCCTTCTTCCCCACCCCAATCCCCTCCCTCCTTATTAAATACTGGACACTATGGTAAGCATCACAACTACAGACATACATAGGTAAAAACACTGGCATAATTTTTGTTTACATGGCACTCACAGCTTTCATCTGTTTCTTCTCTTCCTGCTTTCCAGTAAAGAGTGATGGAACTGAACAACAGAAGAGACTGTTCCTGCACGGATAAAAAGTAAAAAGGCTTCTCAGTGGAGAGGCAGACTGACCCAGACATTGAAGAACAAATGACTCTTGATTACATAGAACAGGATAGAGCATTTCAAGCAAGTAGGTCAACTTGGTGAGCCATGGGTACAGGGCCCAGCAGGAAATGATAAGGCATCAAAAAAGAGTAAGTAACTTCTTGACATTTTGAGGTCAGATTGCCTGAAAACCATGGTAAAAATCTTTGTGAAGGACTTGATTTAGCCAGCATCTTTTAGGAAGAAAGATTGATGACTTGTTTGTTCATTTGTTTGCTTTGTTTTTTTTTTTCCCTCAGAAGTGTGTAGGGACAACAAAAACCAGTTGCTAAAATAACCTGGAATTAAATACTCGTGAATGATCCAACTGGGTACCAAACAAGTACAAATTATTTCAACTCTAGAAGAAAGATTGATTTTAAGCATGGGTAGCAATTCAGAATATTTTTCTAGATTGCCAAGAAAATGAATGGCTAACTCCTAGGGGAGCAAGTGAGATATTATGCTATCATGAATACTCATTTTCAACTCATTGACAATTGGAATAGTGGGTGGTAGCTTTAAGAAATGTGCTTTAAGCTACGATCTCTTCCAGGTTGTCTCTTAACAACTAGTATTTTATTTTATATTCTGTTTTTAACTCTAAAATCATACTACTTTGAAATTGTCTTATTCTACTTTCTTCTTGTGAATTTTCAAAGAACTGAGGAGAAGAATTTTGTTGATGATGCCTGACAATCACACATGTATATGTTCACTCAGTAAAAGGCAGGGTTGGACTGCTCTGTTCCACTCCCTTTCTGTTTACAACAGCCTTGCCTACATGGCTGCAAACTGTCTTTTAGTTCATCTAGTCAATAGCCATCCAGGAGTGAGCTTCAGAGACCAACAAATAATTTCAAAATCTCATGCAAAATATTGTGTATTTTTCCAGGGAGAGTGTCTACAGTTTGCATAAAATTTTCAAAGAGGTCTTGATATGCCAAAACTTAAGTACCATTAATAAGAGGAAAGAGTGCTTGGCCTTGGTCTTTCCTGTTCCAGACAGAGTGGAAAGTAAGCCTTTGCTTGAGTATACAGCATGAAAAACATATGTGAAAAAATAGCTTTTAACTTAATGGAAAAAGCAAGATGCTGTGGAATAACCCACAGTCAGCTCTAAGCCTTTCCCTCTAGCTGTGGAACGGATGATTCTAAACTCCACAGCAAACAACTCAGGGAAAATTACCTGTTTAGGAAAGATGGCAACTAAAAATTATGTTTTCCTGATTTATAAAACTTGATTTAAAGCAATATATATATATATATATATATATATATATATATATATATATATATATGTATTAAAGAATAAACAACATATGTAAGCATATGGTAAACATTGTCCATCTTACTACTTTCCAGGGGAAGGAAAACAAGAAACACAGTTTGAATGCATTAGCACATTTCACCATGGAGTCAGGGTGCCCACATTATCTCTGTTTTTGTTCTTGAAAACCAAGATGGTGTACTTCCTCTTTTGTACTACCCTTATTAACATCTGGTTGGAGTTTGATCTCTGCTCAGAATTCCAGATCCATGAGTGACTCATTAACTTCATTTTGTTCCAGGAATGTCTATATGTTTTCATTATAAATTCCCACAGTTTTCTTAACCTCCATAGCATGCTTATACTATTTAGAGGACTTTTTTTCTTTGTGGTAACCCCAATATGATAAACAGATACAAATGTTATTTGAATATTCATCTATCCTTTGAAAGAATGTCCCTGTACAGGCTTTGCCTGTGATAATCATGTGAGGCTCATTATAACTTCTGACACTTATAATAAATTCTGAAACTCTAACTATTGGTGATCAGTTGTAGATTAGTTGTATTTTAAAAGCACTGGTCTGACATTACATATAATATTCAGTGTTTCATCTTGGTTCAATATATCAAGTTTTTTTCATAGTTTACATATGACTTTTGGCTGCTATCAAACCAATATTTTGTTGACATTACTGCCATTTCCCTTACATATCAAGTAATAGAATGTTAAAAAGTTAACAACTTTTGTTTCCTTCAGAAAGATTGTAAACAATTTTATAAATGCTATGGAATGAATTATAGTGTTCATGTAATTCGAAGCATTCACTTGTAGTCGTGCTAGTGTTCTTGCTGGTGATGTGTACAGACTGCTATACCCCGCACATGCTCTGACCGTCCTGTCAGTTCTTCCTTTTTCTTAGCAATGAATTAAACAGGGTATGAACCTAAACATCTTTCGTCTGCGGGTGAGAGCTGACTCCTGGGGCCAATGAATTTGTGTTGCATGTAGCCTACATTTAGAATGACCTATCACAAATTATAGTCATAATGGTCCCATGAGGAAAAGCACAAAAGAAGCCTGAGCCACCCTCTTGCCAGAAAACAATGAAACACTCAAAACCTAATGGAGAAGTGTCAAGGGTGACTGAAATCAGCCTTTGAGAATGTGTGAGACTCATGACTCAAATAATTGAAAATAACATAACAAATAAATTTTGAGTCTAAAGAAGAAAAAACAAGAAAAACTTACTTCATTGGAGCATTTTAAAAATTGGTAATGAAAGAGAAAAATAAACTTCTACCATGATTATTTACCAAAGGGTATATGTCTATTTCATCATAGTTGATGAAAAAGTTCTTCTTTATAGGTCACATAGTACTTCTATCTGCAAGGCATGAAACAATTAGGAAAAAAACTACCATCTTACAACTTCAAATACAACAATGCATTCAGAAAGATGATTAATGAGTGCTTAACTTTTTAAGGGAATCCAGTTAGACAGTGGGTAATTCAGCCCTGCCCAAGTGCACAATAGGCTACTTGCCAGCTGCAATGGGAACAGTACCTTTGCAATGGACACTGGACTCTCCTCCCCTAAACTGGAGATGGAATGCTGGGACAGCCCTTGTGCTGCATGTACTCCAACACAGGTGCTTAGATATTAAACCCTGTCTCAAACAATTTAACCAGATTTTTATCATTACTATAGACACCATCTATAACTAATAGAAAAATATGAATTAAGTGACAATTGAAAATTTTCACCATATCTAAAATGTGATATATTTTACAAGCCAGCCAGCCTGGTTTGGCTGTGTATGGTCATAGAGTGTTGGGGATTAGCAGGGGGATTGCTTCAATTAAAGACACTAACAAGGCAAGATATCCGAGTATACTATATGAAACTTTATTAATCCTGGATGTTTAAGCAATAAAATACATTTCCGGAACGATGTTCCTGAACAATGTTCATAAATAGAGGGAATTTGAATATAGGCCACTATTTATATGATAGTATGGAAATGATACTAAGTTCTGATTTTGAAATGGCAATGGTATTCCAGGTTGTAAGAGAAAATTTCCTTCTCTTTAGGAGACATCTTCTGAGGTTTCTTGATCTTCACTTTCTTGCATAGCACCCTCTAAATGTACACACACACACACACACACACACACACACACACACACACACACACACATTTATAGCTACATTTACTAACTATGGTAGAAATGAACAATTATTGACTTTAGATGCTGGTCATATGCATATCCATTCACTTAAACATTTCAGTATTTTAAAATATTCAATATAAATCTGGAACAGAGAAAAATGGCATATGTGTTTTCTTTGTTTGATTTTGTGTATATGTAACTTAATCTCCAGAAATTCAGGAAAAGTATTTGCTCAGAATTCCTTGTGTATTCATATGGTGCTACTTTCTATTTGGTTTAGTGACCCCCCAAATCAACTTGTGAAGCAAAGTAGGCTCATTTTGCATGGAAGCGCCCTCCCTTCCTCTAAAATTTGAAACGTATGAACAGAATCAGCGTTCTGTCGGCAGTGTGATGGATGTTCTCAATACAATGAAGGAATTATAGACATATGTTGCAATCATAACTCTATAGGCTGCCATGGGATGAGAAAGAACAGGGCATGGCAGTGAAACTTGGGATGAAAGTAGAGACCAGAAATTCAAGAGCAGAGAAAAATTGTCAAAGGGTTATATATAAAGGGAATTCACAGAATGGAGAGCAGAAGGAGGCAGGATGTATGGAAGCCATGTGGCAGAGGAATGTGCCAGATGGTGTAGGAAGGTGGCAGAGAAAGGGCAAGTACCCTGAAGAGATGATGAAGGCAACATCACACTGACGAGGACCAGGTGGAGGTCAGATGCAGCATAAGTGGGTGGCATTCCTATCACAAGATGATGGGAAGCCTAGAAACAATTCAAAGCCAGCAGCATGGTTAAAAAGAAAGGAATCAACTTGAACTGGTGTGTGTGTGTGTGTGTGTGTGTGTGTGTGTGTGTGTGTGTGTGTGTGTGTTGGGGGGGGAGTTGCTAGGGTTGAAGTCAGAAGTCAAGTGATTTGAAGCCACGTAAAGCTGGAACAGTAAAAAACAGTATGAGCTTTGCAATCAGGTGAGTCTAATTTGAAATTTGTGCTCTGCAGTTTTCTAACCCACTGACCTTGGATAAATCACTTAGAATCTCAATTTTATTTAAATGATTATTTCAGAATTTTGAGTGAAGCTTACAAGCAAAAAATTAGTAAATAATGAGCTTTCAGGTTTTAAAAATATTTATTTTATTTTATGTGCCTAAATGTCCTATCTGTGTGTCATGTTAGCATCATATGCATGCAGTGCCTATGAATACCAGGAGAGGGTGGAGGGTCTCCTGGAACTGTATACAGATGTGAGCTGCCATGGAGGAGTTATTCCTGCACTCTGCAGGCATAGCAAATTCTCTGACTGGCTGAACCTTCTCTGTAGACCCAAACTTTTACTTCTTCTCTCAAGCTATTCAAGAAGATGGAGTAAATTGATCACATTTGCTAATTTGATTTTTGCGTATTATGATCCCATAAATACAATCACAATTTAAAGACCTTCATACATTCATGAATTTATTTTTTCTTTCTCATCAAAGAGGGACATAGTTCAATGAGGTAAAGACTATCATTCCAGTGGGGTAAAGTCTACTGACCTGACCCCACTTATCATTCCTTCATTCATCCATTCATTCGACAGACAGCCACTGAGGACCTGCGATGTATACAAGGCACTGCAGTGCAACACTGGGCTTATAATCAGCAGACATTGGGATGCGCCTTCAGAGAGCTAGCTTTATTTATGTGATAAACAGATTTTGGGGGTGTGTTCTATATGGTTTCATTTAATATCGTTTTTAATGGCAGGACTTTCAAATTTTATTTTTATTTTATGTGCATTGGTGTTTTGCCATGGGTGTCGGGTCCCCTGGAACTGGAATTACAGAATGTTGTGAGCTGCCATGTGGGTGCTGAGATTTGAACCCAGGTCCCCTGAAAGAGCTGTCAGTGCTCTTAACTGCTGAGCCATCTCTCCAGCCCCTGTTTAACATCGTTCATGCCTTCCTAAAAGTGTTCAGCACTTTCATTGTCCTTCTCAGGTCTGTGTTTGGTATCATTTAGGTGAAGAGACCTGGAGAAACTATGCTACAAAAAAAAAGAAAGGAAGAGAGAGAGAGAGAGAGAGAGAGAGAGGGAGAGAGAGAGAGAGAGAAAGAGAGAAAGGAGGGAGGGAGGGAGGGAGGGAGAAAGAGAAGGAAGGAACGAAGGAAGAGAGAAAGAGAGAAAGAGAGAAAGGGAGAAAGAAAGGGAGAAAAGAAAGGAAGGAAAATAAAATAAAATGGCATGAAACAGGCTGGAGAGGAGGCTTAGCAGTTAAAAGATCTTCCTGCTGTCCCAGAGGACTCAGGTTTAGTTTCCAGCATCCACATTAGGGGGCTCAAAATTGCCTGTAATTCCAGTTCCAGGGGATTCAATGCCCTTTCCTGGCCTCTACAGGCACCCTCACCCACATGCCATACACATACTACACACACACATAAAAAAATTAAAATAATTTTTAAAGTTTTTTTCTTTTTATTGAAAATATTTTTTTCTTCACATACTATATCCTAATTATGGTTTCCCCTTTCTCTACTCCTTCCTGTTCCTTCCCACCTCCACTCTTCATTAGAATCTACCCCACTTAAAAAAAAAAAAAAAAAACAAAATCAAACTGGCTTCTTAAAGAAGATAATAAGCTTGCTAATTTTAAAAGACATTAGATGTATAAATTATGTTAACATCATTCAGAATCTTGTAATCTTTTAAATAAGGGCTCACAAAAATGGCAAATTCTTGATTTTTTTTAAGAGTCTAAAATAAAGTTCAAAGAAAGGAGAAATTACACACACAATCCAAAATGGCAGCCTAGGAAACTGCACTTGGGACAAGCTCAGAGGAAAAAGGGGGGAGGGATATTGGAGGGTTTTTATAAACTGACAAAATTGCAAGGGATTGAGAGAGTGTGTTAGTTTATCTAGGCCACTGAATAAATTACCACCAAATGAGTGGTTCTAAACAATAGCAAGTAATTTTCTCACCTTTCAGGAGAGAAGTCTGAGAAGAGGGTGCTGGCAGCATGTTTATTCCTGGAGTCTTGTGGAGACCCTGCCTGCCTTCCTCTCAGCCTCCAGGACGTGCTGGCCATCATTGTGATTCTCTGACCTATGTGTGCATTATTTTAATCTCTGTTGGCACTTGTACATGGCATATTTTGTAGTGTCTGGGCCTCCTTCACCCTTTTGATATGAACACCAGTACTCTTGGAAAGAGGGCTTACATTCATTTTTCTGCTATGTCGATCTGCAAAAAATACCAAACTAAGGCCTCATCCTAAGTCTTCAGGTGACCTTGGGTTGTGGTACAGGGCACTCTTTAACACACTACATGTGGAGTGGGAGACCTCTAAATGAGGGGCAAAGAGGAATGAGAGCTTCTTTAATGGTGTGCTCTCTGGCTGTATGGAGAATGTATAAAATATGGAAAGAGGCAGAGAAATACTGTTGCTGGAGGGCTTCTCTCCAGCTTCCACCAAGCCCCGCAGTCCCACAAAACATGTATAAAATAATCACTCAGATGCTTATATTACTTATAAACTGTATGGCCGTGGCAGCCTTCTTGCTAACTGTTCTTTTATCTTAAATTAACCCATTTTTATAAATCTATACCTTGCCACGTGGCTGGTGGCTTACCAGAGTCTTTACATGCTGCTTGTCCTGACGGTGGCTGCAGTGTCTCTCCCTCCTTCTTCCTGTTTCCCCAATTCTCCTCTCTCCTTGTCCCGCCTATACTTGCTGTCTGGTCACTGGCCATCAGTGTTTTATTTATATAGAGTGATATCCACAGCACTTCCCCTTTTCTTCTTCTTTTCTTAAAAAGGAAGGTTTTAACTTTAACATGGTAAAATTACATATAACAAAACAATTATTGAGCAAGAATTACAGTTACAATATTAAAGAAGATGTCCTATGTATCTTATATTTGTGAGTTTAAGGTTTTATATCTAACTTATCTTTTATCATAACTGAGGAAATTACAACTATCTAGTCTTTAACCACATCAAAGACCTGAGAAGGAACATAATGGTACCTGAGAAATGGTAGATGGATGCAAGCAACTTTCGGGAATCTTGCAAGAGTAGACCAAGACAACTGCAGCCTGGAGAGTCACCTAATATTTCTCAGCATTGTTGGTGCATTCAAACCGGCTACAGGCCTAGAGTATCTGACAGACCATTTTCAGAAGCAGGAATTCTGAAAGACCATCTTACCCTGTCTTGGCAGAGTACAGTGGTCACTTTCCTTGTGTCCCGCTTGTTCAGAAAGGACAGCATTGCATTTGTACTGTTAGCCATCAAGGTAAGGGCAGTTCTTTGCCCAGTGGGCCATTTTGTGCCAAACAGACAAACTTCCAAATAGAAATGTCTTAGAAGCCCAACATTCTCTCGGGATCAATTGGTGTAGCCAGGAGTAATTGTGTCTCACGTCAACAGAATTCTAAGTTATTTAAATGCCATATTCTCTAGGTCTATGAAGTGTTTGAAGATTACCTATCTATCTGAAATATATCTATGTATACCTAGAAGACTTAACTAACATGGCTACAAATATGATTATCATAGATGACTAATTATTAATCTATTTTTTAATTATCCATTAAAATTTTAAATGAGTTACATAAACATAACACCTCAAACAAGAGTATATATATATATATATATATATATATATATATATATATATATACTGTATAACAAAATTAACTTCAAGTTTGTATCAATAAACTAAAATTTATACCAATGTAAAACATTTTAAACAGTTATAGTTACAACTTAGTATATATAATATCTTAGATAGAACATATTAAGTATTAGATTCAGGTTCTTTAGGATAGGACACCTTTAAATGATCTTTATAACATGACATTTACCTATGCTCTATACTTCTCTGGATTTTAGTATGTGTTTCTTGCTTGATATTGTTTGCATTAGTTGTAGTTACATCTTATATAGGTCATTATCCCTCATTAATCCTGGACAATATTTGATAACCATTCCTTTGTATATAGTCTTATACTAGTTTAGAAACTTCTTATTTAGACAAAAAAGGGGAGATGTAGTGGTAGCTATTCCAGCTTGGATCTGGAAGTTCCAACCCCCATTGAAACTCTGGCAACTGTCACACCTACGAGGCGGGGCCAGGGGAGGCACCTGGGGACCCGAGAGCTGGATGGGCCAGCGCTATCTCTGTGCGCTCTCTCTGTGTCGGGACCCTGAGCAGGGGAGGTGAACCGAGCAGAGAGCTCCAGAGAATACCGCTGGATTGCGATACACCTTCCCCAGACCCTGCGACCTACCTATTACTTAATTTGTGAGTTACACCGTTAAATAAATATCCTTTTAACTACGTGGAGTGGCCATAATAATTTCACCAATAAAATACAGCCTATGGAAACTTCTTACATCTAAAGTTAATGCTTTGTTTGTTTGTTTCAAGACACTTATCTGAACAATCTTTCCCTGTCCTGGGGGAACTAGTTACAGCTTCCTTTATGTTCCTGTGGTGTTGGTCTTTGCCTCTGTTAAGACACTCACCACAGTTTAGTGTGACTTTATGTATCCACATCTAGCTTCAATAGGTTGATTAACAAATTGTTATTTACTTTAGTGTTTCCAAGTCCCAGCACAGTGTTAGACACTATAATCATTTGGTGAGTTCTCATGGAAGGGAGAAAGGAAAAAGAGCCGAGAAGGGAAGGATGCAGAGGAGGAGGGATGAGACAACTGGTGGACCATCAGCTGGATTATCACTGGATTGTAGAGGACAGTGAATAGAGTGTAGGGTGTTTTGTTATATAACAAAGCAGGCTCTCTTTAGATTTCTGAACAGGAAAATATTAAATTAGCACATGCTTTAAAACAAAGTATCTGATAGTGGCATTGCATATGGACTGAAAAAGAGACCTCAAACCAGAAGTCAAATTTTTAAGTCAATAAAATGGAACAAAGACAGGAAGTGAGGACCTGGAAGAGGCCTTAACCCTTAGAGACAGGAAGACATGAAAGACTGGGGCAAAATAAACAAGCTTAGTGTTTGGACTGTCGTAATGACATTAATAGAAAATGTTAGAAAAAAGTAACTTTTGTTTGTAAATGAGTATTTTGCCTTGGGATAATTAAGGTAGAACATTCTAGAATCTAGATTTTAACATTCAACTAGGTGTTCTGCATCACTTTGAAGGAGCCAAGCTTGAAGTTTGAGATTGGAAATGGCTGGCAGAGAGGGAACGTTTAGGAATGAGGTTGTGTTGAGACTTCCTACAAGGAGAAGAAGGGAATTGTGCGACAAGAGAAGTTAAATGTCAGAGTTTGTTGGGGGAGTTAAAGAGGAGCAACCTTCAGAAGACTCAGAGGAAGGAGCACTGCGTTTTGCCAGTGTCTCCACTGCACCGAAAGGGTTAGTTATACCCACTGTCTACCTAATTCATCAATTACTGGTTAAAGATTTCACTTTTTTCATAAAACGGTAATTTCAAATAATAAAAAAAAGACCCTGAATATTGTTTACCTCTTTAATTTTTAATATATTCTTAGGACTGACACACTATGGGAAATAAGTCCTGCCTACATTTATTTATTTTTTTAACTAAGAATTTTTTTTTATTCATTTCAAATACCAAAGATCCCCCTCTTCTCTCCTCCTTCCCCTCCAGCCTCCCCCTCCCAATCCACCCCCCATTCCCTTCTATAAAAAGGTAAGGCCTCCCATGGGGAGGTACATTAAGTAGAGGCAGATCCAAGCCCATCCCCCTGCCTCAAGGCTGTGCAAGGTGTCCTGTCATAGAAGTGGGCTCCAAAAGACCTGCTCATGCACCAGGGATGGATTCTGGTCCTACTGCCAGGGGGCCCCTTAAGCAGATCAAGCTACACAATTGTCTTGCTTATGCAGAGGGCCTAGTCCTGTCCTATGCTGGCTCCACAGCTGTTGATCTAAATTTCATGAGTTCCCACTAGTTTGGTTTGGTTGTCTCTGTAGGTTTCCCCATCTACCTACATTTATATTGGCTCTTTTCAATCAATAAGATCACTGTCTGGTTTAAGGTCTATTTATGTTGTAGAAAAATAGCTAAGAAAGTTGAAAATTCAAGAAGGCACAAATGGTTGCATTTTGAGTAAGTGTTATGAGGTAGACATCCAGAACTAGATCAGGTCCTTAAAAGCAAAGTATTGATGCATTAGAGCTCTGCATGTAGATCCCTATTTTGGAATTTCTTTCTTTTATAAACTCCTCCCCTATATTCTTAGAGACATTCAGCAGGGGAAGGAGATGGAATGATACATTCATCAAAAGGATTCTGAAGACACAGTCTGTGAAGGAGCAGCATGTCCCCAGCTCTCTTCCTTCTTATGCCAAGATAGACACCATTAATCAGTAGCACTCAGTAGGCCTGCTGAATTATTTCTGAGAATCCTTCACAATATAATATTGCAGGCCATCAGTACCAACAGTTGGGTAAGTATGAGTAACAGTTGGCACTGACAGTCTTATAATGCCAAGGACGCATACACAAAACAGGAAGGACACCAGTAGAAATACTAATTTCAGATTAAGTTTTAAATATCTCCTAATGAGAATGTGTTAGAGCATAATTTCAATAAATAGCTGTTTTACTGATTCCTGGCTCTCACATAAGATAGTGTGTGCGTAGACATGTGCATGGCGGGTAAGCTGGAAGGGTAGAAGGAAGAATCAAACAGAAAGCATTGTTGGGCCAATAGTCATGATCAAGGTAAAAACTGATGTTAAAAGTTAAAAAATTGTAAAGTTAAATTGTCTTTGTACAGGAAAGTAAGAAATCCTGAGACCAGGGAGAGAAAGAAAAAGAAGAAAAACATATATAAATACTTCTGAGTTTCTCATTTTGCTTATGGCCTTATACTGGTCCCTCTGAATTTTAACCCACTGAAAATGATATGGAGATCATGGCTTAATATACTCCATGTTCAAGGTCACCAAAATCTGTGAATATATATGGCCACATAGGGACTGGAAATTGGTTTTGATGTTTAAAAAAGAGGCAACCTTATTTCTTAATTATTTTCCGTATGCTCGTTCTTTTAAGTAAATGACTCCCTTTTGGATCACTCTATAAATTATGGTATTCCCACCACTTTGGTGCTGTTACATGTTGTAGATGTTACTTCTTAACTGCTTGTCGAATATCTGCACTTACCGGGCATGTTCGTCCCCCTCCCCTTTACCCAGTACAAATCAATGAATAAGTAAAATCACGTTTTGGTTTCAGGTCTATTTATATTGTAGAAGGGTAGCTAAGGAGGTTGAAAATTCCAGAAGGCACTAATGTTTCTTTTTTAGAACCTCTCATTTCCTTTTGACCGGGCTCTGAGACTGTCAATTCTCTTCCGCTCTTTACTGCCTCCCCTCCGCTTGGAGAAGGCATCTGAACGCTCTATGTGAGCGTGAGCATGGCTGAAGAAAGGGAGGCGCAAATCCTCTCTCTTGTCTGAGTGTGATGTCAACCTTCCTCAACTGCATCCTGTCACAGCATCAATTGCTCTCTGTGCCTAGACTTAATGGAAGAATTTAACAATCGGGTCTGCTCTCCTGGTGTTTTCTGGTTGCTCAGGGCTGACTGTCAGCAGCTCATTTGGCAACCCGGTAGGAGAGGTTAATTAGCCGGGAGAGTGGAAGAGCGCTGCCCAGAGGGAGCAGGAGTGCTGTGCCCACTGAGCGCTTGGAAGACAAACAAAGAAGTTGGGAAGTATTTATTTTCTCAGTTGGGAAATCTTTTTCTCCACGGGGACTTGAGTTCAAACAGAGGCCAGCACCTTGTTGCCTCCACATGAGAGACACAGAATCAAAGTGCCCTGAAAGTAAACGATGGTTAGAAAGGGCACCAGAGATCTGACTTCCAGTCAGGAAACCAAAAGGGTTTTGTTGCTCTCCATAGTAAACCCATATTGATTATGGCAAGGAAGAGCTTGCTGCTTCCCAAGGTTTAAGTTCCTTCCATCTTTTAACCTCTGAGAGACCTTGCTGTTAGGAACCACTATGGAATTTTTCACTTGTTTAATATAAAATGAATTATTTGAGATCCATCATGACAGCTCTCTCAGGCTAGCATCTATTGCCAAGGGCAAGGTGAAGGGTACGTTATATAATGCAGATGTTACTAAGAGGCCATCTTGAGAGGAATCATGGCACAGCACTGGCATGTTTGCTGGTGTGCCTTATCCTCACACAGATCAACTGGGCACCTGGACAGCAGAAGCTCCCTATGCAGTGCAAGAAGTCACCATCATGCTGCAAATCTGGAAAGCAGATGGTGCCGTCTTCTACGAAGGCAGCATCCACTAGGTTTGGAGTTGCTGATAAGCATGCCAGTGTGACATCACAGATTTTATGGAACCTGTCTGTACCAGTCGTCCGGGAATGTCATTCATGATGCCAACAAGAAAGGAGCAGAGCTGTGGGTTACTCTTCTAACCTACAGCTTGTTAGATACTTGTTTTTATAAAGTGATTGGATGCTTTATTCAGATTTCCAAAGTAATTCTTAGCAATAAACTAGTAACAGTTTTATTAGTTGAGCAGTTGAGTTATGCTTAATGACTATATTTTAATAATTATTGTAAGTGTGTATGTAAGTATAAGGTGTATTTATTTATTTAATTTTCCATTTACCCACATTATCATTTTCATGTTTCAGTAGCATATGTACTAATTTTTTTTTTCAGGCTGCACTTTTCTCAAACTTGCTGTGTACTATGAACTTGAATTTGTACCATGAGCTTGTGATCCTCCTGCTTCCCAAGTGCTGGGATATAGGTGTGACCCATCACACCCAGTCTATATGGTGCTAGCGTGGAACTCGGGGCTTCATGAATGCTGGACAAGCACTCTACCAACTGAGTTACATCCCCAGTCCTTCAGGTTTTCAAGGCTCATTTTATTAAAATGGAATGTGTTACATTTTTTAATGTTATTGGGTATAGTTATAATGTACAATACTTAAGTCATTTTATAATTAAAATGAGTTAGATTTCTACTCTGTGAGGTCAGGCTTTGTATTACCATAGCTTCTCTTTATACTTGCTAGTTCTCCATTTTAATTTCTGAAATGCAGAATTTACATCCTGAGAGTGATTATGAAATTAATGATCTTCTATTCACACATTGTGTTTCCTGGAGTGATGCCTGAGGAATAGGCTGTAATGGTTTCCCGGAAACCATCGCTAAGTCTGCACTGTGCTCGCTAGTTGCCCTGCTCACGTCTGATCTCACGGAGTAACATTCCCATATTTCGACCCTTTCCTTCACCCTCCTGTCAGTCAGCTGGTCCACGTCTCCAGCTAACGGTGTGGGGAGAGCTGTGTGGGTCGCTTACATCCCGAGTCTTCATGTGGCTGAGAGTGTCTGCTGCCCTTCTCACCAGAGTCATCAGGGAAAGGAGACTGGGAACAAGCCGTCCTTGTTCTGAGCTTTACAAAGCATTGCTGGATCTAAGAGCAGTCTCTTTCTGGTGTTTCCACCACAACGCTTATGCTTCTCTTCCCGAATGCACGGAACATTTCCTTTCCTAAGTTTTTCTTCCACAAATTTTGTAGTTCCTGCATTCTCAGAGACCCTGAAGCTTCCCCGTCACAGTGAGGTTTTCCTTTATGTGTTTGCTTGACTTTTATCTTTTCCTCCTGTGATCTACTGTTTGTTTATGAAGTTATTTTCTGTAGGTTGAAATCTCCTGAAACTACACTTTGAATCCTGTATGTTTCATGTCTCTACTTTGTGGAAATAACTATATTCACATTGCCCTTCAGTAATTTGATTTTCTGGACAATGCCAATTTCATTTTGGTATTCACTGTTTTCATGGTGAAATTTAGAAATTATTAAAAAAAACCAAAAACAAGCTTTTTTTGTTTTGTTCTGTTTCTCACATTTTAGCCTCATTATTTCAGTTGTTTTATTCTCAGGGGAAAGGGCTATGTTCATTCAGTGACAGATTAGAATAAATCTCTGATAAGAGATTTTGTCAATGCTTGAAGCAGGTGACTGAGTCCCAAATTAAAGATTACACCCCCTATGTAATTATAGTAACTGCCCAAGTAGCCTGTGTTTGTGAGAAGAAGGAGCGGTAGCATCTGCATCCAGGGTGGGTAGCCCACATCTGAGGTGGGTCACCTACCTCTGGGGTGGGTCACTTGCCTCTGGGGTGGGGCACCTGCCTCTGGAGTGGGTAGTCACATCTGAGGTGGGTCACCTGCCTCTGGGGTGGGGCACCTGTCTCTGGGGTGGGGCACCTGCCTCTAGGGTGGGTAGCCTGCCTCTGGGGTGGGGCACCTGCCTCTGGGGTGGGTCCACCTGTCTCTGGGGTGGGGCACCTGTCTCTGGGGTGGGTAGCCTGCCTCTGGGGTGGAGCCCGCCTCTGAGCAGAAACATTGCTTCTTTGTTCCATTATGTTCTGCTGTGGCCACTGCTCAGGGCCATGCAGCGACTTTGCTCTCTTTCTGTCCGTCAGAGTTGTCAGAGTTGTCTGAGCCAGAGCTCGGTCAGTAGCTTGGCCTTCAAGTTTGCTTTCAGGGACCTGTGAACAGGGATGTGTGTGTTTACATGGCTATTCGACACACAGTCTCTTTAGCCTGGGTCTAGGCATTTACAGAGGCTTACTTTTCTGTTTCTAGCTGACTTTATACTAACTTTTTAGAGAGATTTTGTCTGTAGTGCTGGGGATTCAGTAAAGAGTCTTGTAAATGCTAAGTGCTCTGCCACTGAGCCAAGTCACGGGTTCTTAGTTAGGCTTTTGTTTTGTTTTGTCCTTTAGTATGAGTGTCACAATATCACATGTACCCATGAACCCTGCCCCCAAATCTGTTTTTTTTTTTTTTTTCTGAAGTTCTAATTTTAATTGACATCCTGTATTTTATCTGGAAATCCTGTACATTAAGCAGTCTGTCATGGTCCTTGTTGGACTCGGACAATGTTAGAATGGAACTATTCAAGGACTTTGTCCAATTCTAAGGACATTTTTCTTCCAGGAGACTCCAGGATATTGTTTTTCAAGTCTCCCTACACTCAGCCCACATATCAATTCTCTCTACTGCAATGGAAAGATGTGGAGTATTTTAGTGTCCAGAAGTATTGGAATCTGTAGGATTCTGAGTGTGTGTGTGTGTGTGTGTGTGTGTGTGTGTGTGTGTGTGTCTATTAGGTGAGGAGGTGAATGTGGTAGACCAAAAGAAAGTTAAAAGTGCTCACGTTATCACTCTATCAACAAAGTCTTGCTATGTCTAACTCACTTTCTAGAGCTCAGTGACTAGCTGCCTAGCGGCGCCCCATTTAAAAACAGTTGCTAGATCAAATGGGACAGAATGAGCTATGTGGTTGGATAAATGAGGCTGGCTTAGGCTGAGACTGATTTAATAGACTGAGAACAATGGCCTTCCCCCAAACTGTCTCTATGGAGATTTATTTTCCCATCCCCTCATTCTATTGTTTGTTTACTACCTTATCATTGAGCTCATCTACTTCCCTGGGAAGTTAATAAACCAAAAGAAGATAAATGTCCTATGTGAAACTACCTATCAATAGAAAAATAATCATAACAACATTTATAGACTATTTAATATGTGCCAGGAAACAGCTATGTGTTTTACATGTACCACCTCATGGAGTCTCTGTACTGGAGGAAAACTTATTGACTCTTGTCTCCACATGAGGCCATGTAACCGGAAGGGTAAAGAGCTGGGTTATACACCACACGGTGAGGTTTCAGTGCACCGCCCCTTCTCTGTTCTGTGCCTTGCCGTTCTGAAATCCTTACTGGAAACTGCTGCTTTTATAAAACAGTCTGGATCATGTGTTGACCTGCTCTTCAGTTCTCTTCTCCTTTAATTCCTTGGAGAGAAAGCAAGGTGGGTTTGCGGCTGAGACTGCGCTCCTCATTTGCATTAGCCTTATCAGTATGCATGCTGCCCTGCAGCCTCAACACCCACCGCGATCACAGGCAGCTTTTTCCTTCCCTGTATTGCTAAAGATTTGTTTCCCTCTGCAGACATTTTCTTATCCACTCGCCAACTCACAGAGCATCAAATGATAACTATACGACCTAGAAAAAAATTACTAAAGTGTAGAATTCAGGAGGGAATGCAGCTGGAGATGGCAGCGAGCCAGTTCCCAAAGCAAAGTGGATCAAAGGAAATCCTTAATACCTGCTCAGGGCTGGCAAAGCTGTAATTGTGTTGCTTATTTACTTTGTGCACTAGTGGCTCATATAAATTACAGGAGAGCCCCTGCGATGTCCCAGGAGGTATATCAATGCCTCTCAATATCCCCAGTTATTGCCACTGGAAGTAACAAAACTCTGTGGCAGTGACTGTTGATACTACCAGGTATTACTGTTACTTCAGCTGGAAATGAGACGGAGGATTTGATTCACACCACCACACTGTCTTCAGGATCATTAGAAGGAATTCTGCTTATTCCTCATCTTCGTGATTAAAAATGCAGTGACCTGAATAGTGTTGCTACAGTGGTTAGTCTTCACTGTCTCTCTGACTACGTTGGCAATCACTTAGAAGATACACCTCAGGGTAAGCTGAGATGCTTTTAGAGAGACGTAACAGAGAGAACACTCACCCTGAGTGTAGGTGGACCGTGCCATGGGCTAGGGTCCCAGCCTGAAATAAAACAGCGAAAGAACACAACCAGCATTCCATACTCTCTGCTTTCTGACTGCCCACAGGTAAGGAGTCGCAGCCTTACACACCAGTACCATGAACATTCCTGTCAAAGGCTCTATTCTCTCACACTATGAACAAAAAATGTTTTGTTTCCCTTAAGTTACCCTTCTCATCTATTTCTGATAGCAACAAGAAAAATAATTGATATGGTTGCCTTAAAGCCAATACATGTCACAAAATAAATGTCATTGTATAATTTTTCCAAGAAATTATGTTTTTGACCCTTTTTATTCAGCTATCCTGTAAAAAAAGCAGTGTAAGCAATGTGTGGTTGTTTTGTACAGAAGATAAACAATACAAGAACTCCTCAACTACTATTTGACTGTGACATGACCAGTGCCTTTTATATGTCGTGTTGTAATTATATAACCCCATGAATCATGTTCTACTGCTCACTTTTTCCAAATAAAAGACCAGAGAAACTCAGTCACTTTCTGAAGGTCACATAGCATATGACAATACCAACTGAGACTTATTCTCCCTCTAACGTTCCATGTTATTCCATGGAAACCACAAACAACGTCCATTTCATTGTCTATGAAACTTCTCTCTGCCATAGTAAACTATGAGTTGAATATGACCACGTGTTGTTTTTCATGTGTAGTAATCATTTTTTATTTTAACTGAAAATATTGGACTTGTAAATGCTCAGTCATCAATGGGACATCTTTATTAACCCCCATCCCCACCAAAGCTCAAGGAACTTCACAGAAGAGGAAGAAGAAAGAATTTAAAAGTAGGAGGACAGGGAGGAGTGATATGAAATGCTGTCTTCTGGATATGACGTGCTACTGCTCTCCAAACTCAAAACAGTGGTAGTCTGTGTAAGACCTACAGAGTATCAGTCTAGCCATAGCTCTGGTACACATCGGGAAGGTGCTCTCAGGGCCTTAGCCCTCACTGAGGGGCTGCTGGAAGTTGACAGCTTCTGGGAGAGGAAGACCCATGCTTCTTGAAGGATATGACCACCGGTTGGTTACCCATGTTCCAGTGGATAATCCCATACCCATGAATGTATGGGAAGCACTAATGGGTCTTAGTGGGGTATATATATTAGAAGATGACATAAAAGTGGGAGGGACCATATTGGGGATGATCTGAACAAGTTAGAGGAAACAAATTGGTGTTGATATAGCCACATTCTATTATATACATGTATAAAATTCTAAAAGAATATAAAACAGAAACAATAAAACTTTGGAAAGCTGACTCAGACATAAGCTGCACTTATAACTATAACGTAAAGAACCCTTGGGCTGGGGAGATAGGTCTGTTGCTAATTCTTGCCCTGGAAGTGTGAGAGCTGGAGCTCATGATCCTCAGTATCCAAGTGAACTCTGGTGTCATGCCAGCCTGCCTATAGCTCCAGTTACTGGAAGGCAGAAACAAGGAATTCACAGAGCAAACTGTCTAGCCAGACTAACCATACTTGCAAGACCTTCAGCAGAGATCCTGTCTCAATGAATAATAAGATGGAGGGGGATCAAGGAAGACTCCTGATGTCAATCTTGGACTGCCATATTCATGCGTGCTTACACGCATGCATGGACACACACACACACACACACACACACACACACACCACTTGTATAAACACTCAGGTGAAGATTAACATACTATGGACATATAAAAATGCATTGAAAAATAATCTATTATACAATTTACTGTTTGTATAGACAAGCAAGAGTCAAAAATACATTTTGCAAATGCATTTTGTATAACTGGACTTTATAAATGTTAAAGTTCTTGTGCTTAAACTTTGGTTATCAGCAACAAAGATCTGAGTTGGGAGCAGATCAATAATAAACTACACACAAATGAAAATAACCCCAGGGAAAAGAAACTATGAAAGTGTAAATAAAAGACATAGGGGAAGTTCAGAATTATTTTACTGTTTTATATCCATGGCCAGAGCTATTTTCCCTGAGGCCACAAGATGAAAAGTATTCACCATCTTTTCTTCAAACCAAGCATGCCACAAGAGACATAGATAACCAGATGCTCATGCCTAAAACTCAAAGGAAATGTCTTATCAGTGAGAGTCTGTATTCACAGGGAGGATGAGGGCAGATAAGTTGATACTAGCACTGATTAATAGAAAGGCTACATGCAAACATCTATTCAATAAGACACTTAAAAATATGATCTTAAGAGAAATTAATAAGCTGTCAATCAAGATAAGACAAAGTTCATAGGCTTTAGGAAAGTGGGGAGGATCAGGGAGCAGTTGGGAGAGAGAAAAGACTATGATCCAAATACATTGTATGGAAAATATGTTTTATGAAAAAGTTAATAAACTAGTTAGTTTCATTCATGTTTTTGGTTACTAATTTTCTGTCTTAGAACCAGTTTGCATTTTTTTCATAATTTTTTTTATTATTAGTATGTGTGTGCATGCTGTATGTGTAGGCTCATGTGCCCTATTATGTGTAGAGGTCAGAGGACAACTTTGTGGAGCTGGTTCTCTGCTTTCACCTTTCTATATTATGTTAGCCAGGGTTCTTTTTTATCGAAGTGTTTTGAGCAAAGGCAGCTAGCAAGGCTAAGGTGAAGAGTGCCTTTGTGCATGTAAAGTAGAACACACCAGTCAATACCTGTTTTGATAGCTTAATTCTCAGAAAAGTGGGTCAGTGGCAGCTAGTTGGCCTATTCTGAAAGCGGACACTATAGCAAGTCAAAGACAAGAATGCGAGGCAGAGCAGAACTGTGTGTAAGAGCCTGATTCCTGATGGGGCCTCTGCCCGCGTGCTCACCCCTTCATGCACCTACTCACTAGGTACTGACATCATACCTTCTCTGCACTATGCACTGAATGAGATGATGATGAATAATTCCTATTCTTCAGTCTCCTGGACTGGTGAAAACTGGAAAGTCCCAAAAGAATGTGGGTATAAGAAACAGAGAGGCACATAGACAGGGGGATATCAAGGCAGCAAGCAAGTGGCTTGACTGGAGATAAAAGGATAAATGCCAGAAAGGAAGCAAAAGTCACTAGACATTCATGCATAAAGCAGATGGCATGTTTCAGGTCCTCCAAGTAACATGGTTGAAAGAGCAGTGTGAGCAGATAATGCAGTGACTTGCATGCGTTTAAAGGGCTTGGGCTTTTCTGCAGAGTTAAGTGGAATAGTGTAGGTAGAGTTTTTTTTTTCTGGGACTACCAGCTCCCCAGTAACCACACAGAGACTTATTATGAATTATAAATGATCAGCCTATAGCTTAGGCTTGTTACTATATCTTACAACTTAACCCATATATTTTATCTACACTCTACCACATGGCAGTACCTTCTTTCAGCATGGAATGTTTATTTTGCTTTTCTCTGTGTCTGCTGGCAACTCTGTCCTCTTCTTCCCCATGCTCTCTTTTGTCTACAAGTCCTGCCTAACTTCTACCTGTCTAGCTATTGGCCATTTAGCTTTTTATTAAACCAACAAGAATAACAAATATTCACAGTGTAAAAAAAGATTGTTCCACAGCACAATAGAACCATACTACAATTTCTCCTTAGGAAAGTAGATTTTATTGAAAATGTGGATAAATAATCAGAGGGACACATGTAAAGTATCATAATACTTAACACAGATCACAAAAGCTTTCCCAGATGCTAAAAGGTCAGTTTACAATACTAACTACAAACAAAGTATGTCTTAATATGTTTTCAAAAACTGTAACTATACTATATATGTGTATTTGTGCATGGGAGTGAACTTCCTGTAATTTTTATAATAAACTCCTCTAGAAACAACTTCAAACTTCTCTTAGTAACAATTAGGAAACTATAATTCACAATATCTTTTCTAGGGTTTTTTTTTCCCAAAATGTCTTGATTTTGTCAAGATTGATCCTAAATCCTGGATTCCTATTATTCTCACTGTATGGCATGATACATCTTTAGGAAAGAGGTCTCATTTGTGTACAGTTTCAGTGGATCTAGCTCTTTGGTTATCTTTGGTGTTTGTTTGTTTGTTTGGTTGGTTGGTTGGTTGCCACCACAGGTATTGGTGACAAGCTATGCAGGCTCATCTTTCCTGTGTTCAGTTGCAACATTTTTCAGTTGAGATGAGACCTAAGTCTGAGTTTTAGAAACTGATAACCTTTCTATAGGAAAATTGTGAAAATTCATATGACATGAAATTCAGGTCTATAGATCTCA
Source organism: Peromyscus leucopus (assembly GCF_004664715.2). NCBI lineage: Eukaryota > Metazoa > Chordata > Mammalia > Rodentia > Cricetidae > Peromyscus > Peromyscus leucopus. Next base: position 16,669,013 of record NC_051064.1, on the reverse strand, counting down.
TATTACTATATCTGAAGTTATTAAATTAATTGATCTAAGCTACATTCAAATTTCCTATTAATATTGTGCTTGCCTTCATGCCTAAATCAAAATATTTTCAGTATTTTATATCATCATAATACTAATAACAATTAACATTGTATTAATATTTTGTGCAAATGATACAGGTCTGAATAGTACAGAAGGTTCAGAGCTTTGGAATGCAAAGTCAGCTACCTCAACACCACATGGTATAATCATAGCACCCCTTGCAAGTACTTCAAGCAATCTCATTAAACTCATTATGTTTGACTGTGTGTGGAATGGTGAGAACAGAACAGAGAAAATGATGCTTTATTTGTGGTATTTTCAAGTGTGAAATCTACACCACCTTCCATAATGTCCTTAGCCTTCTCATATAAAAAATAAAGACATTAAGAATTCCTGCTCCAAGATCCACAGATAAGCACTGGGCCCAGCTCCTGTGGTTCTGTTGAAGAGAGGGAGGAGTGATTATATGAGGGATTATATGAGGGCGTCCAGATCATGATGGGGAAATCCACAGAGACAGCTGACCCAAGCTAGTGGGAGCTTGTGGACTCTGGACTGACAGCTCGGGAATAGGACTGCTTAGGACTGAGCTAGGCCCTCTGGATGTGGGTAATAGTTGTGTGGCTTGGGAAGTTTGGGGGGTCCCTGGCAGTGGGACTAGGATTTATCTGGGGTGCATGAACTGGCTTTTAGGAGTGCATTCCCTATGGAGGGATACCTTGCTCAAGCTTGGTATGGAAGGTGGGGGGGTTGGTCCTGCCTCAACTTGATATGCCAGACTTTGTTGACTCCTCATGGGGAGGCCTTACCTTCTCTGAGAAGTGGATGGAGGGTGGGGGCAAGATGAGGAGGAGGAAAGGGAGAGGGAGAGGGAACTCTGGTTGGTATGTAAAATGAACAAAAAAACTTAAAAAAAAAAAAAAAGAATTCCTGCTACATGTATCCCATAGGATATACTGGAAATCACTTGAAATAATAGATTTTAAAGAGTACATGGCATAAAAAATTTTATGTGAAAAGCTACTTGTCTTATAATGGAAGAAGGAGGTCCTGGGAGGGAGGGGGAAGTCCACTTCTCTGAACAGAAAAACTCCATATAGAATTGTGGGTGGGGAAGAACCAGTTTTCTTTAAGGATTGGCCACAGGGAGTTGACCATGCTCCAGTGAGTCTATGGGCAGCACAAATCCTCCTCCTCCTCCTTCTCCTCCTCCTCCTCTTCCTCCTCCTTCTCCATGGGGGGAAGTCACAAGGGTGAGGAGGTGGACCTGGGTGGACTGAGAGGTGAGTGGGATTGGGGTGCATGATGTGAAATTCCCAAAGGATCAATAAAATATTGAGAAAACGAGAATTTGGGACATCTGAAGGGGTCATTAGGCAATGCCTGTTGAATTACACGTATCACTGAAGTTTTGGCACCGACTTGGGGGTTTGTTCCAGCAGACATGGAGGGCATCCACACAGTAGGCCTCTCCGTACCTGAGGAAGGCGCTTCACAGGAGGCTGAGAATGTCGTCTTTCCTTTATATATGGATATGAGCCCAGGGGAAAGACTGAGTTTCCTGCATTCACCTCGGCCATGCTCACTGTAAGAAAGGATGGAGCAGATTTCTTCTGAGTTCAGGCCCTGTCATCACACGGCAGTGTTTGTTATACAGTGGAGTTCCGGCCTAACCTCCGTGGGCTGAAAATGGCTGTTTGGCCCTGAGGTGTCACTGGCTTCTCTGTGTCAGGGTTCCTTCATCTGAAAAGTTAAGATAGCAGTATCTGTTACGGAGTCGAGGGTTATAAAGATTTCTGCTTTACCTTCTTAAAATTTTTATTTGTTTAGAATTCATTGTTATGAGTTTTTAAAAAGAAAGCAAAAGGCTTGCAAATATTACCATCACTCATTTCTTTGAATTTTGGGAATTGAGAATTTCTCGCTTCCCTATTTGCCTATTTTTAGTTTTCTCCATGTCCAGGACTCCAAACCTCACCAGCTCTCATTGCTCTGATGAGGAACTCTCTCTCCACTCTGATTGCAGCTTCCTCAGGACAGCAGCCTCTCTTGCTGCCGCACCTCTGCTCGGCTGTGCTTCTAGTCGTGCCAGCATCTGGGTAATCACAGGTCAGCCTGTGCAATTTGACCTGTGCCGGGCTGCAATGTATTCCTGAGAAGTAATAGGTAATTTGACCTAATTTGGCTTGAGCCTCTCCTGGGCTGAGATGAGATTAGAGACTGAATACAATTACACATGATCATTTGGTGCTTTTGACCTGCAGTCAGCGAGAGACTCAAGTTGGATCATCTCACCTATGAAATTTCCCCAAGGGCTTCCAGATAATGACTTTAAATGCTAATTACTACATGTAGTCAATGCTCTGATAAAATTGAGAACATTTTGATTTATGATGGATATTAAGTAAGAGCAAGAATGAAACCCAGTATATTTAGAGGATTTAAACGGACTCTGAAGGTTTGAACACAAAGAGGAAACCGCAGAGCACTTCTTTCTCTAGTAATTACATGGTTTTAGCTAGAAAATATGCTCCCTTTATTACTGTCAACAATGCTACTGTTGGAATTGACCTAGTTCTGTCCACATTGGCAGTCTTAAAGAATTGTCTTGTCCAACTTGGCAGCACTTCTAGGTATAACCACGGCAGGGCTGGCTCCCACACAGGAGTCCTGAGGGCTTAGAGCGTTCAAATGCTGAGCTGCACAGAATTGAAAGGGCGCATCTAACCTGTGGGTGGCCTTTCCTGTATCTAACTCAGCTGAAAGCACACCAAAGAGGGTGCAGCAGGAAGGCCTGAAGGTTTCTCACCTCGCACTCAGCGCACCCCAAATCTGATCCAGTTAAATTACATATTTAGGTAGAAATAGAACAGAGTCTGGTGACATAAACTTGAGTATGGAAGATTGAGTCAAATAAGATTTAGTAAAAACTGTTTTGGGCTGTCTCATGGTATCATCAGTTTCAACGTCTCTATTTTTCAGCATCTATGAAAATGTAGAAAGTGGCACTAATTCGGTATTAATTATAAGTTCGCCGGGCGGTGGTGGCGCACGCCTTTAATCCCAGCACTCAGGAGGCAGAGCCAGGCGGATCTCTGTGAGTTCGAGGCCAGCCTGGGCTACCAAGTGAGTCCCAGGAAAGGCGCAAAGCTACACAGAGAAACCCTGTCTCGAAAAACCAAAAAAAAAAAAAAAAAAAAAAAAAGAGAAAAAAATTATAAGCTCTAGCTGAATTGGGTGTGTAGAGCAGGATGAGAGCTCAGTATATTCAAATATGTATGATTTATTGTGGTTCAGGAGAATTAGACTTGATTTGGGGTTTACACTAGACAGCCTTGAACAGTGATGTTTCAACTTTAAGGGCTGATGTTACTCGTGGACAAACAATGATGAAGGCAGTTGATTAGAAGTTCTCAAACCTGAGGGAGGGGAGAAGGAAAATAGGAGGAATTGAAAGGAAGAGATGGAGCAAGTGATGTAAATATAGTACTTATATATGAAATACTCAAAAAAAGAATAACAAATTAAAACATACTACTTCTCAAACCTTACACTGTGGAACTGTCATATCCCATTAAAAATGTTCCCAAAAGAATCACTTGACTGTCTTATTCTCTTGATTTGTTTTTGAGATAAGGTCTTGTGTAGCCCTGGTTGGCCTGGAACACCTAAGTAGACCAGGCTGACCTCTAACTAACAAGATCTGAGGACTTCTGTCTCCAGAGTGCTGGGATTAAAACCATGAGCTATCAACATATTTTATGAGCTGTAGTAGATTGGTATGCAGATGAAAATGAGTTATATATTCATATTTCATCTAAATGAAGAAAACAACTAATATGTACATGTTCTACTTAGAACATGGAATTTTACATATTGAATGTCTATTTCAACTAGTGAGAGTTCTCATTAGGCCGCCTTTGAAATAGAGAATTCCACTCCTGACACATTTTGCAGGCCACATGGCTAATGCTAATGGGAGTTCAGTCTATAGTTTTACATAACTAATTCAGTCCATGATTTTCCATAATTAATTCTATAAAATTCAAGTGAAAAAAATCAACTTCTTAACTATTGTAAATAGAACAACAATGAAGATGGATGTGTGAGTTTCTCTGCAGCATGACACAGAGTCTTTTGGGATGTTACATGGTGTTCTCTTTCTGTTTTGGAGACACCTCCAGACTGCTATCCAAAACGGCTCTACTCATTAACACTCCCATCAAGAGTGGATAAGAGTTCCCCCTACCCATACCCACACTGGCATTGTTTGTTGCTTGTTTTCTTGATGCTATCTGTTCTGGCTGGAGTGAGATAGAATCTTAAAGTAGTTGTAATCTGCATTTCCCTGATGGCTAAAGATGCTGAACGCTTTTTAAGGTATTCACTAGCCATTTGTATTTCTTCTCCCAGTCTTAACTGAAGAAGCCTGTCTTTGTAATGAGTGATAGTGAATGCAGAGACTCCTGGGTGTGTTAAGGTTCTGAGAATAAGTGATGTTTGAATGCTCAGTCATAAATAAGACATTTATACTTCCCTTCTAAGGCTCAGGGAACAGCATAGAAGAGAGAGCAGAATGTAAGAGCAGGAAGATAGGAGAAAAGGCTTCAAAATGCCATTTTCTAGGCATAACACGGCTATTGCACTCGTGAACTCACAGCAGGTACAGTAATGTGCACGGGGCCTCTTTGAAACTGATGGTGTAATCAGGTATGGCTGGAAGAGTAGCTCAGGGGCCCCTCCTGCTCCCTTCCAAACCACCAGCTATTGGGGGATTCTAGGGAAGTCATTGTCTTCAGTTGTGTGCCCACTGGTGAGTCCTCCAGGCTCCAGTAGATACTTACAAACGTTGGGTCACACAGATGGCCCTGATTGAACTCCATGGGTTACAAAACAAAAAGATGTGGGGATGTGGGAAAGGGATTTGTAGGGAGGAGGGAGGCTTGCCAGGGCTTGAAAGAGAAGAGCAAAGGTGGGGTGAAAGCCATTAGAATACATTGTATACATATGTGAAATTGTCAAAGAACAAGTTTCATTTTAAAAAATCTTTAAAAGCACAAAAAGACAAAACAAAATAAAAACCCAAATAAAGTGTTTTTTGGCGTTCTCTTGATGTGTTTAGTGTTTGGGCATACTGGAAGACATTTAAAAGTCCACATCTCCAGTATCTTTCCCAGATGTGAAACAAATGTTCATTAAAGTGATCCTAGATGTTTGTTTAATGGCTTAGTCAGATAGAATGTATGTGACATGGCAATTCGTGTAGCCAGAACTTCGCAATTGAAAGTCTGAGATAAGCATGCATTTCAAAAGTTCTCTCTTCCATTATTTTAAAAATACAAACCACTCAACACTTCTTCTGAAGACTAGGCTTCAGAACTGAGTTTATTTAAAGAACTCCCTAGGCTTTCTGGATGAGAGGGGTTGCTGTCATTTTCCATATACAAACAAAGGACAAAGAGTAATGCTTCATTGAGGTTTATGTGTGCATGGCCAGTTGCTTAACTAAAAAAAAAAAAAAAAAGAGGAAAAAAATTTCTTAGTGGAAATTCTTTGAGAATGAAGTTAGTCTTTCTCTTAGGGACTATTTTCATAAATCAATCTGTAGTTTGTGTCCCTATGGAAAGTATATTTCATTTATGAACTTTTAAAATGTCTTTTTGTTTGAAGACAAATGTAATTGGTTTTATAACACTGTTGTTTGATCAGATTAGATTATTGAATTATCCTTTTAAGACCACAATGATTTATTTGTTTCCCATGAAGAATTTATTTTATTGTTGCTTATCCTTGTACAGTTTTTGAAGAATAAAGAAAGCATGTAAGTGCACAAGTCAACATTTCATTGTGGCCTTGGGTTAAGATCATATAGATAACAGAATAGGCTCTTAATATTTAATTAATAATATAATATAGAGAAAGTTACAGAAAGACTAAATGAATTACATTATTTAATAGCATATATCCAATAAGGTAAATGAATAAGAATTGGATATTGAGCCCCCCCCCCCAAATTTAAAGAAATGTGCATTTTCTTTCCTATCATATAGGTTAACATTTGTCATTAAAAATTTCCACTGATCTTAAGGACATTAATTCCCTTAATAATTTTGGTTCCAAGGTCAAGAGAATCAAACTTGTTTTCCCCTGCTCTTTACTGGGATCAAGCTAACTATAGTAGATATTGCTAAGGGCTTGGTGATATTATCCTTGGATGAAAAATTTATAAATGTTATTTTATTTTTCTGGAAAATAATTTCCCTTCCAAGGTTTAAATTTGTCATTTTAAAACATTATGAAACTGTTTTCCTTGCAAACAAAATGTTGAATGCACATATTAGATTTGAAACAATAGTGGTAAGAAGTCAGTCTCATTTCCTACAGTATCTTCTATGCCTTGCACAGATCTAACTCTTGAAAACCAAGAGTGTTTGTTCAGTGAACAGTGCATGTTACCTCAGTGGCAGTGTCATAGAGAGCCTAATGACATGCATTTGGGAGCTCCACTGACATCTTCCTTCTACCAATATAGAGTTCTTCCAAATCTACAAGGATCATTCCAAGATCTGGAAGAGAGGCTTGGAACCGCAGCACATACTAAACACACACACAGTCTCACCCTTTGCACACTCATCACTTTCTCTCTAAGGTATATTTTTGTACTGCACCCATCTTTCCTCTTGTGATGACATATGATGACCCAATGCCATGTAGATTAAATGAAGTACATGACATTGGCATTGTGATGTGTTAGGCTATTATGTGAGGCTTACTTGAACACAAGTACTACAACGTTACATGGCAGTCTACTTGACAATCAAGGTGCAGACAACTGAGTGACTAATGGGCAGGGATCATGTTTGCTGAGCAGAAGAATGGCTCTCCTGACTTGATGTGCATGTGGAGTGTAACAACAGGAGAGATGACAATCCCATGCATAACAGTACACAATTCACAACTTCTGAATTAGATGTTTCTGGAATTTTCTATTTAATATTTTCATGTCACATCCCTTATGAGCAACTGGAATAATGCAAAGTGAAGATGCAAAAGGGAGGTGCTTTTCTCTCCTTCATGTTGTTTTAAGTAAATGATTTAATGTTTGTGAGTTTAGGGGCTTCAATTGTAAACGTAGATGATAGTGATTATTTGAGAATGCTATGAGAAGGAAGTGCGATAACACCAGGAAGATGTCAGCTGATGTCTACTTAGTGAAAGTTCAAGAAATGTGTGCTTTGACCCTGTTCAGGAAAGCACAGACTTTCTAAGTGATGGAGTTATATTCATTGTTCACACTTTCTTGTTTCTAAGTACAATTAATAATGTCAAATCAAATAAACTACTTATTGTCTACCAGGTCAAACAAATGGTATTGTCTTCTTTTATTTTCAAAATGTTGTTGTATATCTTGTAATACAACAATAATAGGTGATTTATTGCAAGGTACTTTTAATTGTTTTAAATGTTTCTTTTGATGTGATAATCCTTTAAAATAGCGATTCATTCAGACAAAGAATATGTCCAAAGACATTGAGCAAACTATGATAAACAAAAGTAAACAAAAACAGATAATGCATTCATTTTAAAAGGCTCAGGATTATGGCAAACATCTTCCTACTTAAGCTTGCATAGTTGTGAATACAGTGTTATGTGCTCTTTGGCCAGGGAAAATTACAAGTTCCAGAGTAGAAGACTGGAGGACAGTCATTTTCTAGGGGAATATGACACAGTAGAAATTGTTATACAAAGTATTTTAGTGGATAATGCTATTGACTTCCCAGTTCCTTCCACATGATACCATGCTGGGAACTTTGTTGAGTAAGGATATCCAACAGCAGCACGCAAAACAATTGTATTCACAGCTAGAACTGGGTAGGCCAGGCATGGTTGCATGATGGAAGACATTTGATTTGAATAACCTATCACCTACTAAGGTTCCCACCTGTTTTGACTTTCCCAGTATTCCTTTGTTGTTTGTTTTGCAACACTAGGGGATGAGCCTAAAATCGTACTAAAGAAGCACTCTATGCCAGTCCAATTCTACAGGTTTTAATACTGAAACTCGACAATGCTGGAACCAGCATCTTCTCATTCCCAGGCAAACGAAGAAGACTGGACAGTCTTCCACACACTTCTGTCTAAACCCACCATCTGATATGACCACACACACTAAGTCTGCCTCATTCTAATTCACATTTGTTCTTGGACTGATACTCTCAACATACACATCCATGGAAGGGGGCCATGAAACTCACAGTGGTATGCATTTATGAATATTGATAGGGTGATGGAATAAAGGAAAATATTCAGAATTTTTGAAAAGCAGGCTCTTGCTTATTCAAATTATCAGGAGGGTGACAGTGTGACCCATGACTCATTTCTCACTCACTGGAAGACAACTTCTGAAACACACTTAAGAACTGAAGATGGGCACTTTTCTATGTGTGTGGGCAGTGTGGCATTTTATCTAAATCGATTCTTCACATCATACAGAATAAATTCATCACTCTGTAATTGTAACACTTAAACGCATTGCTTTCGCAGCTTACTATATGAGCTAACCCTAAGCACTGTCCAAACTTTCTGACTAAACATGCTGTTTATTGACACTTACCTGCTTTAGTGACATACTGTCTTCTTGCATGAAAACAGTGCATAAGTTTTTGGCAAAAAGGGATATAAGTAACTTGGAGATGGATTTTTGATCAAAACACATCTGGAGAAATTGTAGAGACTGGTGAGTAAACAAATGTCTGTTCTCAGATGTGGTAAGGGAACTAATGAATCAGGCTTGTTGGCTACATAATGATCAGATTCCATCCATCCTCTGAAGGGGATTAGGTGGATGCTGGCTTTATTGTCAACAAACTGGACCAAAGTTTAGTTTCATACTGTTCTTTCCCAAAGATTGCCTTTATTCTCATATGTTTTTAATTTAATCATAAAGAATAACATTCATGAGACTTAATGGACTTACACAATTTTAGAAATGCTTTAACATGAAGCACTAGGCTAAAGAAACCTGATTATAAGGTAACCCAGAATTACTCAGTCAATCAATTTTATCTAAATTATATGAAGTTTAAAACTCCAAATTATATACAATGCATACCAATCGTTTCCAGCAAACTTGCTGTAAATATATAATTTTAACAGTTTTGCTGGAAGATTACCCACCTTCATACAATATTGAAGACACATGATCTATAGACAACATGCTCTTTGGTAGTGATGTCTTTCAGAAAAAAAAAAAAATTTATTCAAGATGGCAAGGCTCAGCCTTTTCTGACTCAAATGTCAGTCATGCAAAATCCCCCTTTGGAAAACACAATGCTAGCTACCATCCAATATTCACACTGTACTTTCCAAATTTCTGGGAAATCTGTGCAACATACAGAAAGAACAGGAAGTAGCAAGAGGCAAACTTTGCAAAGCAAAAAGACCACACATGAAATAGGCCATGAAAGAATCATTTGCTTGTTTGCTCATTTTAAAACTATGTATTTATACATGTAGTTATTCAACACTTGGCTCAGAACAGGAAGTTGGGAAGATCAGTACATGTTCCACCCTGACTAGCTGATGTTCTAGTAGAAAAGACAAATTAATTTTTAAAGAAAATGTTAAAAACAAGCCAAAGGAACAAAAACCAACATCAATTACTGTAAGAATTCTGAGATCCAGGAAAGGTCCCTCTCCTTCAATCTTCCTTTTTCTCTCCTGCATTTCCTTCTTCTCTCTCTCCCTTCCCTCTTTTCCTTACTTTTTTAACGTGTTTATGATTCTGTGGAAGGTGAACTAAAATGAGCTTTAGTTTGTGATGGTGAAGTGTTTTTGTATGTTAAAACATTCCAAGAGACCACACAGTTGATAAGAGTGTGGACTCCTTTTGCAGTAGACCTGGACTCAGTTCTTAGCACCCAAGCCTTGCGGCTCACAACCAACTATAATTCCACCTCCAGGGTATCTGACACCCTTCTTGCTCATTAGATACCCCAAATCACATGTGTATGCCCCCAACACACATAATTAAAAATGTAAATGAAAACCCTGAGATGGATGAAGAGGCAGAGGGCTCAGTTGGTAAAGTGTTTGCTTGAGTTCAGTCTCCACAACTCATCATTTAAACACCAGGCATAGTATCAAGTGCAGGTTGTATTGTAGAGAAGAGACAAATCAATGGCTCCCCATGGCTTGCTGACCACCCAGTCTACCCTAATTGCTCAATTTCAGGCCAATGAGACAATGTTGAAAAAGGCAGACAGAACATGGACAGTAACTGATTTTGTTCCCTCACCTCCTCATGCATGCATACAGGAGTTTTCTCTCCCCACATATGCATACATCATCACGAGCAAAAATAGGCATCATTAAAAAGTTACAGTTTAGACACATATCAATTTGGTAGTTTCTTAAATATCTCTCAGGTAACGCATGGGCAAATAGTTCCTCTTTTTCTTTCTACCAAATGAAAGTATACACACGCTGCTTTGTCTTTGCTTTTGAAAACAATATATTCAAAGACTTTAAGCATATTTAATTAATGGAAATTTAGTACATGAAAATTACTTTTTGCTCTATATGCTACAAATATTTTTCAAGTTTGCTATCTATGTTTCAACTTTATGTGTTTTTACCATACAGAATTTGAAACATAATTTATTTTCAGATTTATCAATTTTAATAGATTTTGCCTTTTGTAATTCTCTAAAAAGATTTATCAAATCATAGATGGAAAATAATTCCTCCATGTGTTCTTTGAAGACTTATATAATTTTTTTTAGTGGGGGGAGTTTTCAAGACAGGATTTCTCTGTGTAGTTTTGTGCCTTTCCTGGAACTCACAAAGATCTGCCTGCCTCTCCCTCCTGAGTGCTGGGATTAAAGGCATGTGCCACCACTGCCCAGCTTATAATTATTTTTTTTAATTAAAAATAGATTCTTGTCTCATATCATACATTCTGGCCCAGTTTCCCCTCCCTCCACTTCTCACAGCTACCCCCAACCTCCCCTCTCCCTCAGATCCACTACCCCTCTTTTTCTTCCTCAGAAAAGAGCAGACCTCCAAGAGATGACAGCCAAACATAACAAAACAAGATGCAATAAGACAAGGTGAAAGCCCTCATGTCAAGGCTGGACAAGGGAACCCAATAGGGGGAAGAGTCCCAATAACAGCCGAAAGAGTCAGAGTTACAACCACTTCTGTTCTTAAGAGTCCCACAAAACCATCAAGCTGTCAGCTATAACATATACATGGAGGACCTTATACAGTCCCATGCAGGGCTTCAGTCTCTGTGAGCCCATGTGAGCCCTGCTTAGTTGATTCTGTGAGTCATGTTCTCCTGGTGTCAACCATCCCCTCTGACTTCTAAAATCTTTCCTCCTCCTATTCTGTGGGACTTCCAGATCTCCAAGGGGAGGGACCTGATAAAGATATCCAATTTAAACTCTCTCTCTGCTAAATGTCTGGTTGAGGGTCTCTGCACTTGCTTCTATCTGCTTCTGGAGGAAGCCTCTCTGAGGAAGAATGGACAAGGCACCAATCTCCTCATGTAAAAATACTGGAACATAGGGGTGAAGACTCCATAAACACACCAGCTCTGCCTCTCTACATTCAATGAGCTGTGTGGATGATGTCTTGAGCAATGGGCCCCGTCAGACAGAACTTTCTGTCCTAGTATCAGCCTGGGTTGTTTAGGGATTTCCAAGAGTCAACAACTCAGGCAAATATGGCTTCATTCCACCACTCAAAGCATTGTCTGGCTACAAAAGATTGCCAGGTCAGACTCTGCATCCTCCTTTACTAGTAGTCCCACTAGGGTCACCTTCAAAGGTTCCAGGAAGTTTCCACTGCGCTACATTTCTACATCTCCCTAATGCCCCACAATGGCTCCCCAGTTCCAGCTGTCTCTCCCTCCATCCTTTTCACTAGCCACACCTAATCCTTCCCACGCTCAGCCCCACCTGTCCCAGTCTACTTGCAAGATTTATTCTAATTCCCCTCCCTTAAAGCCCTCCTCTTTATGTAACCTCTCTAGATCTGTGATTATAGCTTGATTATCATTTATTTAGCAGCTAATATCCACTTATAAGTGAGAACATACTATATTTGTCCTTCTGGGTCCCAGTTACCTCTCTCAGGATGATTTTTTCTAGTTGCATCCATATCTAATTTCTTAAATTCTTTACATATTTTGAATATTTTGATACCTCTACTCAATGTAGAGTTGGTAATGAAAGTTTTGCCAATTTCACGATGTCGATATCATTTTTTTAAATAGCTAAGTAAAACTACATTGTGTAAGTGAACTACATTTTCTTTATCTATTCCTCAGTTAAGGAACATCTAGATTCTTTTCAGTTTCCAGCTATTATAAATAAAGCCTCAATGAACATAGTTGAATGACTGTCCTTGTGATGGGATGTAGTGTCCTTTGGGTATATGCCCAAGAATGCCATAGTAGGGTCTTGAGGTAGATTGATTCCCAATTTTCTGAGGAAATACCATACTGATTCCCATACAGCCTCTACAAGTTTGAGAAAATTACCCAATTCATTTAGATTTTCCAGTTTGGTGGAGTACAGGTTTTTAAAGTATGTCTTTATGATTCTCTGTATTTCCTCTGTGTCTGTTATTATGTCCCCAATTTTGTTTTTGATTTTATTAATTTGGATATTCTCTCTCAGTCTTTTAGTCAGTTTGGATAAGAGTTTGTTTATCTCACTGATTTTCTCAATGAGTCATCTCTTTCATTGACTCTTTGTTGTTGCTATGTTTCTGTTTTATTGATTTCAGCCCTTAATTTGATAATGTCTTGCCTTCTACTCCTCTTGGATGTGCTTAGTTCTTTTTGTTCTAGCACTTTCAAACTTTCAACTCAAGTTGTTAGTATGAGATCTTTCTAATTATTTTACATACTCAAATTAGTGCTTTGAACTTTCCAATTAGCACCTCTTTCATTGTTTGCCATAAAATTGGATATGTTGTTTATTCATTTTCATTGAATTCTAGAAAGTCTTTAATTTCTTTCTCTCTCTTTTTTTTTTTTTTTTTTTTTTTGGTTTTTGGTTTTTCGAGACAGGGTTTCTCTGTGTAGCTTTGCGCCTTTCCTGGAACTCACTTGGTAGCCCAGGCTGGCCTCGAACTCACAGAGATCCGCCTGGCTCTGCCTCCCGAGTGCTGGGATTAAAGGCATGTGCCACCACCGCCCAGCAAATTTCTTTCTTATTCCTGTCTTGGCTCATTTTTCATTGAGTAGAGAACTGTTCAGTTTCCATGAGTTTGTAAAGTTTCTGTTGTTGTTGATATCCAGCTTATTCTATGGTTGTCTGATGGGATTCAGGGAGTCATTTCAATTTCCTTGTATCTGTTGAGATTATCTTTCTATCTGACTATGTGGGTAATTTTGGAGAAAATTTCATGAGATTCTAAGAGGAGGTATAGTCTTTTGTGTTTGGGTGGAATGTTCTGTAAATAACTGCTAGGTTCATTTGGTTTATGATGTTTGTTAGCTTCATTATTTCTCTGGATGACTTATCCATTGGTGAGAGTGGGGTATTGAAATCTTTCATTATCAATGCATGAGGGACAATGTGATTTAAGCTGTAGTAGTACTTCTTTTACAAAGATGAGTGCCCTTGTATTTGGAGCCTAGATGTTACAAACTGGAATCTCATCTTGGTAAATTTTTCCTTTGATAAGTATTTTGTGTTCTTCCCTATCTCTTTTGATTAATTTTGGTTCCAAGTTTATTTTGTTAGATATTCAAATATCTACACAAGCTTGCTTCTTAGGTTCATTTGCTTGGAATATTTTTCTATTCCTTTACCCTGAAGTAATACCTATCCTTGATGTTGAGGTGTGTTCATTGTAGGCAACAGAAGGATAGGTGCTGTTTTCATATCCATTCTGTTATTCTATGTCTTTCTATTGGGGGATTGAGGCCTTTGATATTGAGAGATTATTAATTTCTGATATTTTGTTGGTGGTGGTTATGGTGGTAGTAGTGGTGATGATGGAGTGTGTGTGTGTATGTATGTGTGTGTGTGTGTGTGTGTGTGTGTGTATACACGCTTACCTTCTTTTGTTTTTGCTGATGTGCTATTATTTATTTCCCATGTTTTCTTATGTGTATTTTACCTTTTTTGGTTTGGATTTTTCCTTCTAGTACCTTCTGTAGGGCTGGATTTGTAGATAGATATTGCTATATTTGGCTTTGCAATGGAATACCTTATTTTCTCCATTTATGTGATTGAAGGTTTTGCTGGTATAGAAGTCTAGGCTGGCATCTGTGGGCTTTTAGAGTCTGCAGCACATCTGTCCAAATCCTTTTGGCTTTCAGAGTCTCCATTGAGAAGGCTAGTGCAATTCTGATAGGTCTGCTTTTATATGTTACTTGGCCTTTTTCCTTTGCACCTTTTAATATTCTTTCTTTGTTCTGTATGTTCAGCACTTTGAATATTATGTGATGAGAGGCACTTCTTTTGTGGTCCAATCTATTTGGTGTTCTGTAAGTTGCTTGTACATTTATAGGCAAATCTTTCTTTATGTTAGGGAAATTTTCTTCTATAATTTTGTTGAAAATATTTTCTGGGCTTTTGACTTGGTATTATTCTCCATCCTTTATTCCTTTTCATTGTGCCCCATATTTCCTGGGTGTTTTTTGTCATGAACTATTTTAGATTTAACTATTTCTTTGACAAGTATATTTATTTCTTTTATTGCATCTTAAATGCCTGAGATTCTGTCTTCTATCTCTTGTATTCTTTTGCTGAAGCTTGCCTCTATAATTCCTGTTTGCATTCCTATATTTTTCATTTCTAAGACTCCCTCAGTTTGTGTTTTCTTTATTGCTTCTATATCAATTTTCATGTCTTGAACAGTGCTATTTGTTTCCTTTAATTGTTCATTTGTTTTTTTTTCTTAGCTTTCTTTGAGGGATTTATTCATTTCATCCAAAAGTTTGTTTGTGTTTTCCTCGATTTGTTTAAGGGATTTATTTATTTCCTCTTTAGAACCTCTAATATCTTCATATAGTTGGTTTTAAGACCTTTTTCTTGTCTTTCAGCTATGTTAGAATATTCAGGACTCACTGTGGTAGGATAGCTGGACTCTGATTGCAAAATATTGCCTAGGCTGTTATTGATTTTCTTCTTACAGTAGGGTCTAGGCATCCGGGTTTGAGGCGATTATAGTTTTAGGTGCTGATTTCTAGATTTGCCTTTGTTGGGTGAGTGTTTTGCTCCTTGTTTTTTGTTTTTGCTCTGGATTTTCAGAATGGGTTGTATGTGTGCTGTCTGTTTTATTGGCTTGCTCAGCTGGTGTGTTCACGGAGAATGGTTGCTAGTATTGGAGGCTGGTCTTTTGTCAGGGGTAGCCTATGGTTGAGCAGAAGGTACTAGACCCAGCTCATGGCTGTGACACAATGGGGAGGGAAGGGCAGGGGTGGTGGTCTGTGGGATTCTCCGAGGCTTGGATGGGTGGAAGAGGAAGCTGCAACTGTTGTTCTGTTGCAGTTCTAGGAGTTGTGTCTGGGGTAAAAGAGAGAGTGGGGGAGAAAGTCTTCTGACAGGTTTGGCCTGTGGTCAAGCAGGGGTGTCCATCTGACCTTCTGTGGTTTTTTAATATAATAGTTTATATAAATTATTTAAAAATTTATTCAGTGTATTATGATTCTGTTCAACCCCTATGATTCCCCATAATTCCTCCCTGATTCAACCTAAACTACCCATTCCCCACCCATTTCCCACTTCATGCCTTATTATTATTATTCTTTTACATAGTCCACAAAATATAATTTGTCCTGACCATATATATTGCTAGGAATATATTGCTAGGTATGGGGCCATCCAATGGAGCACAGTCAACAACCACAGGCAATACTCTTAAAAGAAACTGACTTTTCCTCCTCAGCAGCCATCAGTTGTCAAAAAAGTCCTTAGCTAGGGCTAGAGCCTCACAAGCTGCCCCCACCCTCCTGTACCGGAATGTACCAGAATGTCTTCTGTACCCTTCTGTACCAGAATGTTGACCAGCGTGATCTTGTGCTTGTTTGACTTTGATCTGCAGAAGCCAAATTCAATTTGCCTAATATTTTGAGTAGCATAGCCATAATGACATTAGTTCTGGGAACAAGGAGGTTCGTGCTTCAGTTACCCTGATTTAGTAGAATCATGGAGGACCTTTTCCAAATGTTTGCTTCCATTCTTATATTTCCTCATTTTTGAACTTTAGCCAGTGTGTATAATATTACATCCAAATTACTAATTACTAACAAATCATTATTAGCAAAACATCTGAACACCTTAGTATTGACATTTTTGGTTCTTAACATAGAAAATAAAACCAACTTTTACCCCAAATATAGGCTTCTGGCCAGATTATGATAGCTTAACTTTACTCTATTGTATTTACATATCCTTTTATCTGTTATATCATACCCAGAATGAAAATATAATTCAAATAATCAAAATAAGTATGTGAGCTGACTCTCCAGATGTGGCTTTCAACAAAAAAGATCCCAAGTGGCAAACAAATTTATGTGAACACCACATAATTACTAACTATGCATAGGATCCCTTTCACATCATAGCTACATTCCCAGGAATCAGTCCATTTATATTTTTTATCTGCTAATCTTACAGGTTTGTTATCTTAAAATAGGCAAGTCAATGTGCTTTACAAGTGTTTTATGTTCCTGGAAATGCCCTCTTTGAAGAAAATTTCCCTTTAAATTTCTGGGACTCATTTCTTCTTGTAATTTTGCCTATTGGTTGTTGTTTTCTAAAAGATTTCATATATTCCTTCCATCAAGAAGACTATGAAACCAAGAGGAATTTCCAAGTTAGGATATTAAGTCTGAGGCATATGCTCCTCTGGGTTTCCCAGGTCTGTACTTTCCTTGGGAATCTCTGATCCAGGTAGGGTGTCAAGTCACACAAGTCAGAAACAGCCACTGCTTCTGAGTGTTCCTGAGTACAGCAGCCCTTTGGCATCAGGAGGGCACCATTTCACTCCAGTCCTGCCCAACCTGTGGCTCTGAAAATCCTTCCACCAACCCTTCGACAGTGGTCCCTTTGGGGTAGAGAATAGTGTCGATGTCCCACTTGCAGCTGAGCATTTCACTGATTTCCTGCACTTTGACCGGGTATAGGTTTCTATATTAACCTCTTATCTGTTCCACAAAGAAACTTCTCCACTGGGGTCAAAGAGCTACACTAATCTCTTTATAGAGACATAATTGAGAGAGTGGTTTGATACTGTTTTCATTTAGCAAAATAATAATAGTAAGTTCACCATTAGTGCCTCTGAGTTCTCTAATCATGGGTTCTTAGCCAAAATTTACCAGATACAAATTTTCTCCTGTGGAGTAGGCCTTAAGTGGTCCTTTTAGAAGCTACGGGTTGCCAAATAAAACACCAGATCTAAATGTGAGATATCGCTCCTGGAGTTGTTGGTTGTGATGTCCTGGAAACCCTTAAAACAAAATAAGTGAGTCCCATGGAACCCCCACCAATTTCTGCCCCAGTTGCAGGCCAGCAGGAAAAACTCCTGTGGGCAGGGTCCCCCACCAAAGCCCCCTCATCCGACCCTGCAATCTATAAGATCCACACCCTACCAAAATACCAATTGCCCTGCAACACAACTGGCTTCCTGAGACACAGAATCTGCTCACTCTCATTGGCAAGAGAGGTTTCCTGAGACACAGAATCCACCAGCTCTGACTGGACCAAGAGCCCTGACAAGACCAAGAGTGGCTCCCTGAGTCACAGAATCAGCTAACTTGGATTAGACCAAGAGCAGCTCCCTGAGATATAGAATCTGACAGCTCCAATTAGATCAAGAGCTAAGATTGGACCCAGGGGGCCCCCTGAGACACAGACACAAGAAGCACAGAGTGGACCAATAGCATCTTGCTCAGACACAGGCACCTCTTGCAGCTATTGGAGGAAGAGATGGGTAGACATCAGTGCAAAAATATACACAACATTAAGAGCAATACAATATCACCAGAACCTAGTACTCCTCCAACAGCAAGACCTGAACATCACAATGTAGAAGAAACAGGAGAAAGTGACTTTAAAAATAACTTCATGAAGATGCTAGAGGTCTTTAAAGAAAAAAAATGAAAAATTCTCTTAAAGAAACTGAGGAAAAGACAAATAAAAATTGGAAGAAATCAATAAATCCCTTCAAGAAAACCAAGAAAAGGCAATTAAACATGTGAGGGAAACAATTCAAGACCTGAAAAGTGAAATAGAAACAATGAAGGAGACACAAAATAGACAGAATACTGGAAACAGAAATCAAGAGACAGAAGAGACAATCTCTGGTGTAGAAGATACAATAGAGGAAATATATTCATCAGTCAAAGAAAATACCAAAGCCAAAAAAGTCATAACACAAAATGTCCAGGAAATCTTGGACACCATGAAAAGGCCAAATCTAAGAATAATAGGGATAGAAAAAGGAGAAGAATGCCAGCTATATATTCAACAAGATCATGGAAGAAAACTTTCCCAAATTAAAGAAGGAAATACCTATGAAGATACAAGAAGCCTATAGAACACCAAACAGACTAGACCCCCAAAAAAGTCTCCTCAACACATAATAATTAAACAACTAAATGTACAGAATAAAGGAAGAATATTAAGAGCAGCAAAGAAAAAAGGCCAAGTGATTTATAAAGGCAGACCCATCAGAATTACACCTAATTTCTCAATGGAGACTTTGAAAGCCAGAAGGACCTGGACAGATGTAGTGAAGACACTAAGAGACCATGGATGCCATCCTAGACTAATATACTCAGCAAAACTTTCAGTCACTATAGATGGAGTGAAAAAGATATTCCAAGAACAAAACCAGATTTAAACAATACCTATCCACAAATTCAGCCCTACAGAAAACACTAGAAGGAAAATTCCAGCCTAAGGAAATCAGATACATCCATGAAAATATAGGCAATAGATAACTCCATAGCAGTAAACACCAAAGAAGAAAAATGCACACACACTACCACCAAAAATAAAAGGAATTAACAATCACTGGTCATTAATATTCCTTAATATCAATGGACTTAATTCACCTGTAAAAAGACACAGGATAACAGAATGGATATAAAGTCAGGGCCCATCCTTCTGCTGCATACAAGAAACACAACTCAACTTAAAAGACAGACATTACCTCGGAGTAAAAGGCTGGGAAAAGACTTTCCAATCAAATGGACTTAAGAAGCAAGCTAGCATAGCTATCCTAATATCTAACAAAATAAACTTCAAACTAAAAACAATCAAAAGAGATTGAGAAGGACATTACATACTCATCATAGGAAAGATCCACCAAGATGAAGTTTCAATTCTGAATATTTATGCCCTAAATACAAGGGCACCCACATATGTAAAAGAAATATTAGTAAATCTTAAACCATACATCAAACCCCACACATTAATAGTGGAGACTTCAACACCCCACTCTCACCACTGGGCAGATCTGCCAGATTGAAACTTAACAGAGAAATAAGGGACCCAACAGATGTTATGAATCAAATGGACTTAAGTGATGTCTACAGAACATTTCACCCTAACAAAAAAGAATATATCTTCTCCTCAGCATCCCATGGAACCTTCTCTAAAACCAACCACATACTTGATCATAAAGAAAATCTCAACAGATGCAAAACAATTGGAATAACCTCCTGTATTCTATCAAACCACCATGGTTTAAAGTTAGATTTCAACAACAACAAAAATTACAGAAAGCCTACAATCTCATGGAATCTCAATAATGATCAACTGAATCACCAATGGGGCAAGGAAGAAAGAAAGAAAGAAATTAAAGATTTCCTAGAATTCAATGAAAATGAATGTATTACATACCCAAACTTATAGGACACTATGAAAGCAGTGCTAAGAGGAAAATTCATAGCACTAAATGCCCACATAAAAAAGTTGGAGAAATCTCACACTAGTGACTTAACAGCACACCTGAAAGCTCTAGAACAAAAAGAAGCAAAGTCACCCAGGAGGAACAGATGGCAGGAAATAATCAAATTGAGGACCGAAATCAATGAAATAGAAACAAAGAGAATAATACAAAGAATCAATGGGGCAAAGAGTTGGTTTCTTGAAAAAATCAACAAAATAGACAAATCCTTATCCAGAATAACCAAAAGGCAGAGAGAGAGAGAGAGAGAGAGAGAGAGAGAGAGAGAGAGAGAGAGAGAGACAGAGAGAGACAGAGAGAGAGAGAGAGAATCCAAATTAAGAAAATCAGAAATGAAAAGGGAGACGTAACAACAGACCACAAGGAAATCCAGAGAATCATCAGGTCATACTTTAAATAAACACCTGTACTCCACTAAATTGGAAAATATAAAATAAAATAAAAATAATAATAATAGACAATTTCTTGGATAGGTACCACATACCAAAGTTAAATCAAGACCAGGTAAACAATTTAAATAGACCAATAAGCCCTAAGGAAATAGAAACAGTCATTAAAAGTCTCCAACCAAAAAAAGTCCAGGACCAGATGGTTTCAATGCAGAATTTTACCATATTTTCAAAAACGAACTAATATCAAAATTCTTGAAATTGTTCCTCACAATAGAAACAGAAGGAACATTACCAAACTCCTTTTATGAGGCTACAGTTACTTTGATTTCCAAGCCACACAAAGATGCAACAAGGAAAGAGAATTACAGACCAATTTCCCTCATGAACATTGATGCAAAAATACTCAATATAATATTGGCAAACATACTCCAAGAACATATCAAAAAAATTATCCACCATGATCAAGTAGGCTTCATCCCAGAGATGCAAGGTTGGTTCAACATACAGAAATCTGTCAGTGTAATACACCATATAAACAAACTGAAAGAAAAAAAAAACCACATTATCATTTCATTAGATACTGAAAAGACCTTTGACAATATCCAACACCCCTTCATGATAAAGTTCTTGGAGAGATCAGGAATACAAGAAACTTACCTAAACATAATAAAGGCAATTTCCAGCAAGTCAACAGCCAACATCATATTAAATGGAGAGAAACTCAAAGCAATTCCACTAAAATAAAAAATAAGACAAGGCTGTCTGCTCTCCCCATATTTATTCATTATAGTACTTGAAGTTCTAACTAGAGCAATAAGACAACATAAGGAGATCAAGGGGATACAAATTGGAAAGGAAGAAGTAAAACTTTCACTATTTGCAAATGATATGATAATATACATAAATGACCCTAAAATTCTACTAGGGAACTTCTATAGCTGATAAATGCCTTTAGTAATGTGGCAGGATACAAGATTAACTAAAAAAAAAAAAAAATCAATAGCCCTCCTATATACAAATGATAAACAGGCTGAGAAAGAAATCAGAGATAAATCACCCTTTACAATAGCCACAAATAATATAAAATACCTCGGGGTAACTCTAACTAAGCAAGTGAAAGACCTGGATGACAAGAACTTTAAGTCTCTGAAGAAAAAAATTGAAGAAGATATCAGAAAATGGAAAGATCTCCCATGCTCATGGATAGGTAGGATTAACATAGGAAAAATGGCAATCTTACCAAAAGCAATCTACAGATTCATTGCAATCCCATTAAAAAATCCCAACACAATTCTTCACAGGCCTGGAAAGAACAATACTCAACTCATTTGGAAAAACAGGAAACCCAGGATAGCTAAAAGATTCCTGTATAACAAAGCCACCTCTGGAGGCATCACCCTCCCTGACCTCAAGCTCTACTATAGAGCTATAGTAACAAAAACAGCTTGGTACTGGCATAAAAACCACCATGTAGACCAATGAAATCAAATTGAAGTCCCTGACATTAACCCACATACCCATGAACACCTGATTTTTGACAAAGAAGCAGAAACTGTACAATGGAAAAGAGAAAGCATATTCAACAAATGGTGCTAGCATACCTTGATGTCAACATGCAGAAGATTGCAAATAGATCCATATCTGTCAGTGTGCACAAAACTCAAGTTCAAGTGGATCAAAGACCTCAATATAAAACCAATTACACCGAACCTGATAGAAGAGAAAGTAGAAGTCTTGAATGTATTAGCACAAGAGACTACTTCCTAAGTATAACAGGAGTAGCATAGACACTGAGAGCAACAATTAATAAATGTCACCTCCTGAAACTGAGAAGCTTCTGTAAGGCAAAGGACACAATAAATAAGACAAAATGATAACCTACAGAATGGGAAAAGATTTTCACCAATCCCACATTTGACAGAGGGCTGTTCTCCAAATTATATAAAGAACTCAAGAAAGTAGACATCAAAATAATGGGAACAATACAATTAAAAACTGGTCTATAGAGCTAAACAGAGAATTCTCAACAGAAGAATCTCAAATGGCTGAAAGACATTTAGGGAATTGTTCAGAATCCTTAGTCATCAGGGAGATGCAATTCAAAACCACTCTGAGATACCACCTTACACCTGTCAGAATGAATAAGATCAAAAGCACTGCAGACAGCTTATGTTGGAGAGGATGTAGAGCAAGAGGAGCACTCCTACACTGTTGGTAGGAATGCAAACTTGTACAGCCACTTTGGAAATCAGTATGGCAGTTTCTCAGAAAATTGGGAATCAATCTTCCTCAAGACCCAGCTACACCACTCTTGGGCATATAAATACCCAAGGAATGTTCAATCACACCACAAGGATACATGCTCAGTATGTTCATAGCAGCATTATTTGTAATAGCAAGAACATGGAAACAACATAGATGTGCCTCAACTGAAGAATGGATTAAGAAAATGTGGTACATATACACACCGGAGTACTACTAAGCAGAGAAAAACAATGACATCATGAAATTTGCAGGCAAATGGATGGCACTAGAAAATATCATCCTGAGTGAGGTAACCCAGACTCAGAAGGGCAAACATGGTATGTACCCACTCATAAGTGGATACTAGATGTAAAGCAAAGGATAACCAGACAAAAACCCAAAACTCCAGAGAAGCTAGCTAACAAGGATGACTCAAAGAGGGACACATGGATCGCCTTGGGAAGGGGAAATAAAAGAGATCTCCATGAGTAAACTGGGGATGAGGGAAGGGCAATGGAGGGTAGGGAGGGGAGTAGGGGATGAAAACATAAGGGAATGGGATGGTCGAGCTGGAACAGGGATGGAGTGGGAAAGCAATGAAAGAGATACCCTGATGGAGGGA
Organism: Peromyscus leucopus; assembly: GCF_004664715.2. Lineage (NCBI taxonomy): Eukaryota > Metazoa > Chordata > Mammalia > Rodentia > Cricetidae > Peromyscus > Peromyscus leucopus. The sequence continues at coordinate 16,645,784 of NC_051064.1, read as the reverse complement.
GATATCATGGAGATAGGGAGAAACCCAGTGCTAGGGAAGTTGCCAGGAATCCCCAAGGATGATTCCAGCTTGGACTAATAGAAATAGTGGAGATGGTGCCTAAACTGAACTGGCTTACCCCAGAGGTCAGACTGGTGAATACCCTTGTGGGATGATTCATCCCTAACAGGCTTGAGAGCCAGACGGCCCTAACAAGTAAAAAAGATACTTTTTGAGAGCCAGCCTGGGTCTGCCTGATGGTCTTAGCAACAGCAGCTGAAACATGATCTGGAGATGACCTGGACCAATGAAAGGCAGCCATGTCACATCAGCAGATGCATATTCATCAGACCTCCCCCAAGGGTGGGGTGGAGGGTATATAAGGCTTGCCTCTTCCTGAATAAACTGAGCTTGTTGTTTTGACATTCTCCCAGAGTCTGTGTGGTTTGACTTTGCCCCTACTTGGTCCCTGCCCCCAAAGGAACAACAGCAAGGACCTTGCTACATCTGGTGCTGAAACCTGGGAAATTTGGTACTTGAACAGGGTCTGTTTGTCTCCCTTTACTCATGTGCGGAGCTGGCTGAGTGGTATATTTCGGTGAGTAGGCCCCTCTGTTGTGTAAATTCGGTCCCTTCAGCAGGTAAATGCTGGGACCCCCACTTTCTTTTTGTTTGTCTTGTTTGTGAGTCTGTCTGTACTGTAGGGTGGCATATACTTTTGTTCAGGCTTGCCTAGCGATTCCTTATAAGGGCTGGTCCCTCAGGAAACAACAGCCACCATCTGAGTCTTTTTAGTTGTGTATGTGTATGTATGTGTATATGTATGTATGTATGTATATGTGTGTGTATGTGTTTGTGAATGCATGCGAGTGCTTGTGGGTTGTGATGCCTGGAGAGATGGATCAGTAGCTGGTAGTGCTTGCTCTATAGATCTTTTCAAAGAACATGTGGGAACCTGATCTTTGGATAAGAATTCTGTTCCTGGCCAGAAACAGTGAAGTGGCCTCAGGAGTAACTCTCCAATTGTTTGTTATGCCCATTTTGTTGACTAAAATTGCTGGCCTAAAGTCATCTTCTACTGAGACCCACAATAAGCACTACCAGAAAAAATGTAATACTAACTTATCTTATGCCTTCATTCCATCCATGACTGTTATTTCCTCTGCCTCTGCTGACAAGGAGAGGCATGAGAATAGGAGTAAAGTGAAGGAAAGGGATGGAAAGAGAGAGGAAACGATTGCGGCAGCCCTTGTCTCTGTTCCCCCATGCCTCAAGTGGCTACCCCTATCGAGGACCATGGGGGTCCAGCCCCTTGATAGTCCCCTCCCAGGGTCCAGGAAGAATCTACAACCAGCTGATAATTAATCTTTGATGAGAAGAAATGAATCTATGTACCTGAAACTCCTTAGTCCATATACTTTATTATTCTGTGACAGTTATAAGCTTATATTCTGCTCTCATATTTAGGTCATCTTTAGCCTGATTTCTCTCTACACTTGTCTGCGATCCTCTCTAGGTTCTATCTTAATTCCTTCATCTAGTTCTGCCCCTTCTAGGTTCTCATCCATCTTGTTCCTTCCCATATCATCTCCTCTCCCATCTCCTCTCTCCTCTTCTCATTCTACCTCATCTTGTTCTTTCCCATCTGGCTCTTTCTCATCTTCCATCTCATTCTTCTAGTACTCTCCTGTAGCCCTTCAATCTACTTCTTCCCCATCTCAATTTGTTCCTCTCAAGTTCTTACCCATCTAGTTCTCTTTTCTCTTCTCTGTCCTCTCATGCCCTGGGAGTTCTGGTATATATACACTTACAAGCAGTATTCCCTTAGCAGTGCAAAGGCAGGCTTCCAGGGTCAAATGGAGGGGTGATAAGAATCACATAGGGAGGCAATAACTATTAATTATCACTTGCAACCCCAAAGGGAAGTGACCAATGGGGAAATGAATTAACTAAAGGCTAAATTCAGGTAATATCTAAGAAGAGCTTATGTGCTCAACTATAATCTTAAACATGGTTGGTAAAAAGTGTTAAGAATCTATAAGTTGCTAGGTCAATGGGAGAAAATAAAACTGTCTTCTTTTTTCCTGTAGCTCCTATCTGTCCAAGATATCTGCCGTTTTTCTGCAGGGTGGGGGAAAGTGTGCTCAGTCGCTAGGCAACCTGTGTACAGCTAGATGCCTCTGTTGATAGTTAAAGGGAGATCTGGAACTGGTGGTAAGGTTTGGGAAAAGAGGAAGTAAGGCTTAATTGGCACATCCGCCAGGCCTTCTCAAACAGGTATCCCGGATGCTTAAGTCTGTTCTTAGAGAGTACAGAGGTATCTCTGATAAAGTACTTTCCTCCATCTGGGGATGGACCTGGCCGGATGCTGCTAATGATAATTACAGGGAGGCTTGAACTGGAGTTCTGTCAGCGCAGAAGGTTATCTAAATATTCCTAAAAGTGGTTAGGTAAGGAGTTAGTGGTCTATAAAGTTGGTAAGGCTGTAAGAAAGGAGGGTCCGAGCTGAATTGTGTAAAGCTATTACTTAATGTCCACCTGACCTAGGTGGTGTCTCCTTGTGGAATTTATCTTAAATCAGGAGACTTGCATGTGGACTGTTATTACTGCTAGTCCTTGAAAGTAGCCAAGGGAGATATCTGATTCCAGAGAAAGCCTTTCCTGAGGCTGTTCTCCAAATACCTGGAATGTGTATGTCCAGAGAGTGATCAGTCCACACTGTTAGCCTTTCTTAGGGAAAAGTCAATTGGAAAATCTATGAAGGCACACATGATTTTCATAACGGAATACAGCTGATATATAACAAGCCAAGTAACACCAAAAACTCCTTGGGATTTGGCTTCCTCTGGAGGAATTCCCTGATTCCTCCAGGTAGTGACTTTGCCATAACCAGCTGAGTTCTTATGATATTCCTGCGGCCCGCAGCATACCCCCTCACTGCAGTATCCACAGAGTGATTTGACTGGATGTCTGTCTGCCGAGCCAGCTGCTCTGCATACCTCCCAGCCTGTTCTACCTATGGTGCCGCACATGCCCACCATGGCATTTCCAGTTAATGTGGGCCCCAATGCAGCCAAACAGCCATGGATACCTACTCCTCTTGCAGACCTGTCTTTGATCCGTAAGGCTGCTAATGAATCAGGTCTTGACTCACCATATTTTGAGCAAGTCCTATGGCAATGGACATTGCATTTACAGGCTTGTTATGACTGGCTCCATTTGATGAAGGTTGTGTTGGAGCCTGCGGTCTTCCTTAATTGGCGAGCTGCCTATGATGACCAGGCTGAGGCTCAGGTTCATTTTAATATACAGCACAACATCACTATTTCTCTTGAGATGCTCACAGGCCGAGGACCATATGTTAACCCTGTCACACAAGCCCGAATTGGACAACACACTTATTTACTTACCTTGGGAGACACCATTGCTCTTGGTACATTAAAGAGATCCTATCACCCTTCAATGGCAATACTGTGTTCCCCTATTAACCTGGGGGCGAGGATATGCTTGCATTTATTCCCCAGAATACCACCACACCGATATGGGTACCCTCCAGAGATGTGTGTCCAGCAACAGACCAAGAGACTTTAGACAAAAAAGAAGCTTCAGAAGGGTAATGTATGATTTGCCCTGCTACCATGGTATTAGTAAAGGTTGTGTCATCACTGACATGCAACCCAAGATATTAAGCAATTGCCTCACCCCCTACAAGGTCGATAATAAATCACCCGAAAGACTTCGATTGGCACAATAAAAATGACTGGGGTCCCATCCACGTCCTTGAGATTGAAATTTTGACTAATCCTTCTCTTGTTCAAATATCTTCTGCAACAGGTTCACCAACAGAAGTCAGCCACAAAGGCAACCCTATGGGTCTTATTGGCTCTCAGATACCTAGATGAAAGTCCTCCTAGAGAGATAATGCACATATGGCTCACTGAGATACAAAAGGCTACTGCCTAAAGCCTACCACCCAGACAGCTCTCCAGGATTGATGCTCTTCCAGGGCTGGTAGTCAATGACAGATATGAGCTTGTTTGGCAAGCCAATCTAAGACAGGCACAATCCATTATGCTGAGCTCTCCTGAGGTGGAGTCAACAAGGTTAGGGCAATGCACCCTAGCTCCCACTGAGCATGTCCTATAAAATAATAAAAAGGAGTGGATATGTGGGATGATTCATCCCTAATGGGCTTGAGAGCCAGACGGCCCTAACAAGTAAAAAAGATACTTTCTGAGAGCCAGCCTGGGTCTGCCTGATGGTCTTAGCAACAGCAGCTGAAACATGATCTGGAGATGACCTGGACCAATGAAAGGCAGCCATGTCACATCAGCAGATGCATATTCATCAGACCTCCCCCAAGGGTGGGGTGGAGGGTATATAAGGCTTGTCTCTTCCTGAATAAACTGAGCTTGTTGTTTTGACATTCTCCCAGAGTCTGTGTGGTTTGACTCTGCGCCTACTTGGCCCCGCCCCCAAAGGAACAACAGCAAGGACCCTGCTACATACCCTAACTGTCATCACAGAGCTATTCTCCAGTGACTGATGGAAGCATATGCAGAGATCCACAGCCAAACACCAGGCAGAGCTCCAGGTGTCCAGTCAAAGAGAGAGAAGAGGGATTCTATGAGCTAGTGCATCAGGATCATGATGGGGAAACCTACAGAAACAACCAAACCAAACTAGTGGGAACTCATGAAAGTTGATTCAATGGTTATGGAGCCAGCATGGGATTGAACTATGCCTTCTGCTTGGGAGGGAGTGGGGAGTGGGTTGGGAGGGAACCCTGGGGGGGGGCAGGAGGAGGGAAGAGGGGGATCTATGATTGGTGTGTAAAATGAATGAAAAAATTTCTCAATAAAAAAAGAATAAAAAATGAGCTCTTGCTTTTGCATTTCTACCAGAAATTGATGGTAGGACCTTATTGTTGAAGACATCACAGACTTTAGTGATAGGATGTGGGAAAAATCAAGTTGGTGCTTACCAGAAATCTGCCTTCCCTACCTGGAAAATAGGACCCCAAGAAAGACATGGGGGTTGTCCAGTGATGGAGAAATGGATGAGATCTACATGAACAGCCTGGACATGAGTGGGAGTAATGAAGGGCAAGGGTCGAGGGAAAGAGAGCTTGGGGGAATGGGAGATCCCAGCTGGATCAAGAACAGAGAGGGAGAACAAGGAATAGGAGACCATGGTAAATGAAGACCACATGAGAATAGGAAGAAGCAAAGTGCTAGAGAGGCCCACAGAAATCCACAAAAATGCCCCCACAATAGACTGCTGGCAATGGTCGAGAGACAGCCCGAACTGACCTACTCTGGTGATAGGATGACCAAACACTCTAATTGTCATGCTAGAAACCCCATCCAATGACTGAGGGAACTGGATGCAGAGATCCACGGCTAGGCCCCTGGTGGAGCTCCGGGAGTCTAATTGGCGAGAAAGAGGAGGGTTTATATGAGTGAGAATTGTTGAGACCAGGGTTGGATAAAGCACAGGGACAAATAGCCAAATGCATGGAAACACATGAACTATGAACTAATGGCTGAGGGGCTCCCAACTGGATCAGGCCCTCTGAATAGGTGAGACAGTTGATTGGCTTGATCTGTTTGGGAGGCATCCAGGCAGTGGGACCCAGTCCTGTGCTCATTGCATGAGTTGGCTGTTTGAAATCTGGGGCTTATGCAGGGATGCTTGGCTCAGCCTGGGAGGAGGGGACTGGACCTGCCTGGACTGAGTCTACCAGGTTGATCTCAATCCTTGGGGGAGTCTTTGCCCTGGAGGAGGTGGGAATGGGGGGTGGGCTGGGGGAAGGGGAGGGGGCAGGAGGGGGGAGAACAAGGGAATCGTGGTTGATATGTAGAATTAAATTATATTGTAAAATAAAATAATAAATAAATAAATAAATAAAATAGAAAAAATTAAAAAAAAAGAAAAGAAATCTGCCTCTCTGTACTAGAAGGTTCTATGTAGGGTACTACCAGAAAATTGTCATCAGCAATCTTACCCAGCTGTGGAATCCATGAACTCTAATAATGACTAACATGGCAAGATACACACATGAATGAGTACAACAGTGGCATGAATGTTACAGGGTAACTGACTGCTTTCTGATAGGATTAAAGATTTAACTGGTTGAAATGATTTTTAATTAAATGTTTTTCCATACAGAATTTCTTATGATTTAAGAATTCATTTTAATGAATTTAATGACCAGCTACTAAACCCATTGCCAATTTTGGAAGTATTGATCACTCTTATCTCCATTGATATAAAATGCTAAGAGTAAAGAAATGAGAGAATATCTTTCTGAAACCACACAGCTAATAAACGTTATATCATGACCCTGTGCTGCCTAGGCAATTAACCTATAGATCCTACATTCTTGAACCCTTAGTTGTAACACAGCTGCAAAGCCTCACTTGGTCAAAAACTCAGATTATCCCTGAGTATATATTAGGTCTTTTGAAGCAATTACTGTTCATTCTCCAGAATGGCAGATAGAAGAAGGTATAATTTAGATTGGAGACTAAGAATCCTTTGATGCTTTTGGGAAAGTCCTAAAAGCCATATGAAATATCTGAAAGAAACTGGAGTAATTGGAATAAAGAGATGTCCTGAGTCTGAAATACATCAAGGATAAAATTGGTCAGATTTATTGATTGAATCAATGTAGAAGACAAGAAGAGAATTTAAGGATGACTCACATTTTTTATTTGCTGAATAGGAAGATAATATTGCCATCAACTGTGACATGATTGGAGGGATAATTATTTATTAGACTTGAAAAAATGGCTGTATGGTGGGCAATTTTATTTGACTTTAAGAAATAAATAGAAATAAATGTAAGAGAAACTAGACAGAACTTTCGTGAACTCCAGTAGTCAAAACAGATGGTTCCCATGAATAGAGAGAAGCATAGAAGAAATTGGCAAACTTAGTGTCAGCAAGGTGCCCAATGGACTCAGACATACCCAAGGTGAATAATGTCAGTAGGAACATGTCCTATAAGCTGAGATTTGAATGTCACTGGTGATTTCAATAGGAGTAAGTTCAACAGAATAATGAGGAATCCAGATTGCAGTTCAACTCTGAGCAGAGAGGTGATGTTAAGCAAAAGAAAGTTCATTTTCACAAAGTCAGGCAAAGGAGCACATGAGTAGCAACTCAAGGAGAAGGAAATATCTGGAACTCTCTTAGAATAAGAAAGACGTTTCATTGAGGTGATGAAAAGGATAACCTGTTCTCACAAAAAATGAGAAAATAAAGGACTAAAAAAACTTAAGTAGTATGGAAGGTTTGGCTTCACCTTATAGGAAAAATTGTACTGATGACCGCAAGTTATAAAAATGAGAATATAATATAATTAGTAAACTGAAAGATTGAGGAATTTACTTTTGATATTCTTGATCTTCATAATGAAATAAGCAAGTTGATATAATAAGAATGAAATCTTGATGTGAGGTTAGATGCCTGAGAAGAAAAGTAAAACCAAAAGGATGTTGTCTTTCTGAGAAAGACTAAATTAAGAGCATCTATCATTAGCTTTGAGAACTTAGCTGACAACAGAGTCTGAACATTTTTATTCCAATTAATTTCATCATCTTTACAGTAGGAAAGGAAGTGTTTAATATTATCTATTTTGTATGTTTAGAGAGGCTAAAGATGTAAAGGAATCTATCATACCTTCAAGATAAATATTTTAGTAAAAGTAACTTAAGAAAAAAGAAAAACAACAATGCTAAGCTAAAATAAAATAAAAATACCAAGAATTTTTCTCTTACTGTTATTTTCTTTAGACTACATCTTGTTTTCCTCTGTGAGTAAGGGAATTCTTAAATATCTCAGAAATTGCTAGGAGAAATGAAGTTCCTTTCCTTCGACAGTCCACCTTTATTGCTCATGTCGAGTGGTAGTTTTTTCCTATGAAGAAATAGTTAAAAGAATTGGCTTAGGAGTTTACCTGGCTAGTGTTTTCCCTAAAGTTATATAGCCTTCCTGGGTTAATTCTCATCTGAGTGCATGTTTGGCACAATCAGGCTCCTTTTTTTCTGTCAATATTTGAGTTGCAGGGCTCTAGAGATGGTTCAATGGCTAAGAGCATTTTTTGCTCTTGCAGAGGGACCCACATTTAGTTTCCAGCATACACATCAGGTGATTCACATTTCACTATTGTTAACTCCAGCACCAGAGGATCCGATGCATTTTGTCTCCTCAGGCACCTTCACGCATGTTCATGTTCCCATGCTTTCTCTCTCTCTCTCTCTCTCTCTCTCTCTCTCTCTCTCTCTCTCTCTCTCTCTCTCTCTCTCACACACACACACACACACACACATCCCACAGACCACACACACACATCTACACAAAATTTAAAATAATAAAATAATTTTGAAAATTGTATTTATTTTAAAGATAGAGATTAGAGCTGCTGAGGAACTCAGCAGGGACAAATGGTTCTTCCCAGTAGGAGCAGTCTGTGATTGATTTGTGCTGTGTTGTTACCTGCTTAGTACATGTTATTCTATCTGCCTTTCCTCAAATCCTTCATCCTTTCATTCCTTGGTGATACTCATCTGTATCAGCAAATGTAGATATAGATACAGTAGATACAGATTTATGGTAAAATGATCATTGAAACACATTTAAACTCCCATTGTCTATTGTTCTGGTTAATCTTCATTGTCAGCTAGGCTGGATTTGAACCTCCAGAGCAGTTTAACTAAGAAAGGAAGAACCACCCTGAAGGTGGACAGAACCGTACATGGGCTGGGATGTCAGAGTGAAAAAAGAACAAAGGAAGAAAGAGACCTCTCACTCTCATTTCTATCTCTCTCTGCCTCCTGAAGCTGGACATTATGGGGATATTTTATTTGTGCTGAAATGTGATTTTATTTGCATGTTAATAAATAAAGTTTTCCTGGAGATCAGAGGTCATAGCAAGCCAGGTACAGAAGCCAGGCAGTGGTGGCCCATGCCCTTAATCAGATCACATGGCAAGCAGAGTCTCTGTGTGGTCAAGGACACAGCCAAGTGTGGTGAGATGAACCTTTAATCCCAGTACCAATCATAGAGACCTGGAGGTCTGTATAGACAGGCAGTGATGAGGAAGTCATGTGGTTGGGTTTAGAGCCAATGAGAAGGCAGAACAGAAAGGCAATAAAAAGACAAGTCAGACAGGAAGAAGCTCTCTCTCTGGGGAAGCTACTTCTGGTGGTAAGTTGAAGTTAGTCATGGCTATTGCTCTGATCTCTTTGGCTATTCCTCTGTATTTGGCTCTGTGTTTCTTATTTACTAAGACTGTTTAGAATTTTGTCTACAGGATTCAGTGTGACCAGCATTCTCACACTCCAAAACCACTCTCACCACCCTGCCTCCTCTGAAATGATGAAACGTACCCTCAAACTGGGGCTGGAAATCAACCCCCAGCACCTTCCCTAAGCTGCCATTGTCAGCTTGTCACGCAGTGAGAAGAAAGGCCAACGCACTCCTTCAGCAGTGATAATTCCTTAATCCATGTGAGTTTCCCCTTAAATATAGACAGGCTTGAGAATGCCTTCCCAATCTGTCCACACTCCCGTGTATTCTCTTACATCTCTTTCCTGTAATTTTATTGTGGTATTGCACGTGGAGCAGAAGTAAACAACCTTCCTGTCCAAGCTACAACTTCACAACACTGTGTACTTACATTCTCAGCTTACTCAGTCCACATCAACAGATAAGCTAATTAAGTTAATTAATAAATAAATCATATCCATTTTTATTTCTATTCACCACAGTTATGTAAAAGTTCTCACTTGACCATCCCTATTAACAACTTGGATGTCAATATGTTATTATTTGGCTGCTATTCTACCCTATTGGATCTTTCCTCATGTCTTAGATTTCTATTGCTGTGAAAAGACACCATGGCCATGGCAACTCTTATAAAGGAGAACATTTCATTGGAGTGTCCCACTTACACTTCAGAGGTTTAGTCTACTATCATCATGGCAGGAAGCAAACAGCCTGTAGGCAGACATTGTGTTAGAGAAAGGATTGACAGTTCTTACATTTGACCCACCGGCAATATAAACTAGGTATATCTTGAGTATAGGAGATCTCAAAACTCATACCCACAGTGACATAGCCTCCAATAAGACCATATTTACCACAACAATACCACACCTCCTAATAGAACCACTTCCTATGAGCTTATTCAAACTTCCACATTCTATTCCCTTGCCCCCGTCAGCTTGTAATCATATCATAATGCAAAATGCATTTAGTCTAACTTCAAAAGTTCCCATAGTCAATCATAGTCTAAAGTCCAGAGTTCAAAGTTTCTTCTGAGATTTATACAATCTCTTAACTATAATACCCTGTAAAATAAAAATCAAAAGACAAATCATGTACTTCCAATGTATAATGGCACAGGATATATATTACCATTCCAAAATATTGAGAAGGGAGCATAGTGAGGAAATACTGGACCAAAAACCAGCTAGGAAAACTCTAAACTCTACATCTCCATGTCTGATGTCAAAACACTCTTCAGATACTCTTCAGATCTCCAACTCCTTTCATCTTTGGTGACTACAACACACTTTTTTCTTTTGGACTGTTTCCACTCCCTGTTAGCAGCTTTCCTAGGCAGGTATCCCACAGCTCTGGCATCTCTAACATTTTGGGATCTCCAAGGCAAGTGCTGGTGTTGGAACATGGTCCCTTCATTCGATTACATCTACACCAGCTTTCTGTTTTCAGTGGTTTCCTTCACTACCTAAGCTTGACTGTTCTATAACTGCATCTGTAGATCACACTGGCCTCAAGCTCAGAGATCCACCAACCTCTGCCTTCCAAGTGTTGGGATTAAAGGTATGCATCACCACACCTGGCTCTAAGCTTTTCTTTAATTCCTTTGCAGAAGTTGGAAGCTTCTCTGGGTGGGATCTTCCTCAGAGATCACCATACCCTTTATTCCATTTCTTAATCTCTTTATCTCCTTGAACACAGGACTTAGCTCCATTCTACTTCTCGGTGATCTTTTTCTCCTCAAATTGTACCTTTTGTATTTTCCTTTCTCAGCTTGCTACTTTTCACTATAAATCTTTATAAGAATAAACTCTAGTAACCACATGGCAGAATCTATACTACTCTGTTTGAGATTTCCTCTGCCAACATAATTAATCCATATCTCTTCACTTTAGCCTCAGACAGACTCTTCAGACCAGTGCAAAGAGGAGACACATTCTTTACCAAAATATCAGAAGAATGATCTCTAGGTCACATATTAATATTCTCCTGTGAAACCTCTTGAGCTAGGTCCCCACAGTTCATCAAATCACACTCAGCACCACTGTCTTCCATCCTCCTAGCATGGCTCATTAAGCAACACTTAAAGTGTCCAACTGCTTTCCTAATCCACAGTCCCACAGTCCATATTCCTCCAAATAAAAACATGATCTGACCTATCACAGAAATATTCCATATCTGATACCAACTTCTATCTTAGTTAGGGTTTCTATTGCTGTGAAGAGATACCCTCACCGTGGCAACTCTTATAAAGGAAAACATTTAATGGGGCTGGCTTACCATTTTAGAGGGGTAGTCCATTATCGTCATGGTGGGACATGGTGGCATGCCAGTAAACATGGTGCTGGAGAAGGAGCTGGGACTTCTATATCTTAATCTGCAAGCAATTGGAAGGGAACTGTGTCGCTAGGTATAACATGTGCAGTGTAGACCTAAAAGCCTGCCTCCATGGTGACACAATTCCTCCAACAAGGCCACACCTACTCCAAGAAAGCCACACCTCCTAATAGTGCCACTCCTTTTGGAGGCCATTTTCTTTAAAAACTTATACCTGGTACTATAAATCTGACCATTGTTGAAAGACTTGCTGACCACCATAGGTGAACACACTGCTATTATTCTGCTAAATGGATGTAGTACCAAAATGTCCTCTAAATTAATATTTTTGTACTTATAAATTAGTACAGCTCTCAGACCTCATCAGAGAAATTTATTTATGTAGTAGATGGTGATTAATGCAGAAACTCACACACAGTCCAAATTCAGAGAGCAGGTACCTATGAATTGCTAAGCAACAAATGGGATATCTTTATTGCACCCTGTTAAGGCTCAGAAATTATTAAGAAAGAGGAGTGTAGAAAGATTTTTTGAGAATCAGAAGTCAGGGCAAACAGTGTTTTCTCGATGTGGTAGGACTACTGAACTCATAACAGCTGTGGTTGCCTATATAAGACCTGTACTAGGTCAATCAGGGAACATCATGGAAAGAAGAGAGGCTCATGAGCTGTCACCCTTCGATAAGGACCTACTGACAGTGGATTACTTCTGGGAGAGAGTCAGTTTTCTTTAATGACATTGTCCCTGGTAGGTTGCCCATGCTTCAGTGGATGGCACTACAACTATGAGCATGTGGGCAGTAAAAGCTGGAATTGGTGGGTTATAAAAAAAATAAGATTGGAGGGGATGGGAAGTGGTGGTAGATCTGGGAGAAGTTAGTGGAAGGAGTGCGAGATGAATGTCACGAAAATACATTATAGGTGTATGTGAAATTCTCAATAATCAATAACAATATTCTATAAAATGGAATGAGATGGTATAAACCTTGAAATGGATGTTTCTGAGATTTTTTAAACTACTACTTTCAAAATTTTAACTCTATCCCAGTTATAAGAAACAACATACTTTCTACCTCCTTCAGTTCTCTGAAAAGTTCAAGTAAGGTTTTAAGCACCAAAAATGACTTAAGTAATTTTCTTTAAACTTTTAAACTATTTCTACATTTTTTTATCTTCATAATGCAGGAAACATTAATTTTGAGTTTATTTTTGTGACCTACTTGCATCAATGTAAGCAACAGACCTCATAATTGGCTTTTTATTTTATTTTATTTTATTATTTCACTTTATTTTTTAAAGGAAAGGGCATTTATTTTGACTTATAGTTTCAGATAGTGAGGTCCACACTGGTAAGGATGGCATGGCCATAGACAGGTATGACATCAGGAACAAAACCTGAGAGCTCATATCTCAATCACACACAGGAAGTTGGATTAGATATAATCTTGTCCTTGTGATATACTTCTTCCAGCAAGATTGTACCTTCTAAACATTTTATAATCTCCTGTCTTATTGTTTTAGCTAAAATGTCAAGTACTTTATTGAATAGATATATAGAGAGTAGACAACCTTGCCTAGTTCCTGATTTTGGTGGAAGGGAGGGTACAGTGAGGATTCAGTTAGCTTACCTGCCTCCCTGGCTGGAGTGGCCTGAGCATTCTCCAGGAATGCCTGCTGGAATTGGGGCCTGGGAGAAAGAGACATATGGGGTGGTGTTAGAGGGGTAGATGTATGTTATCCACTGGAGATGGGGTAGGGGTGGACCAGCAAGGGAGGCTGCCGCAGGTGGCCTGCTCCTGAGCCGGGATGAGAGTGGGGAACTGGATTTGGAGGAGAGGAGAGAGAGGTGAAGATGGGCTGGAACCTGTCTGCTTCCCTAGATGGAGTAGTCTGAGGTTTCCCAGGGAATTCTTGCTGAAGTTAATGACTAGGTAATGATATAGTTTGGGGGAATGAAATTTGGAAGGGAAGATCTGTGTGATCCACTAAAGATGGGGTGGAGGGTAGAAAGGCTGCATCCCCTGATCTGCTGCTATAGAGCTGAGGATGAGAGAGGGGGGTGGATTTGGAGAAGAGGAACAGGTGGAGATCTGCAGTTAGCCTACCCATTTCCCTGGCCTGAGTCCAGACTGTGTAATTGTTCATCTACAATGTATGGCGGAGTACACCTTGGCCAAGCCTGGCTGGCTTACTGCTTTGTAAATAGAGTTCATTGAACATGGCTGCATCCATACATGTACACTTGGAGACAGCTGCTGGCATGCAAACTTGGAAGAGGCTGACTAGCTGTAACAGAAAATGTGTTGTGTTTCCAGAACTGTAGACCACTTAGTGTGTGGCTATTTAGAGATAGGCTGCTGAGTTCAGACTTCTCGTGTGGTTCTCTTTTCCTATTTGCTGAGATACTGGGTGTTTCCAGAAGCAATTCTTACCATTTCTTTCTGTACTCTCTCCTATAATCTCCCCCAAATGTTTCTGAGTACTTCCTATTTGTTTTTGAAATTCTCACATTCTAAGTGCTGCGTGGACGTTTGCACCTCTTTTTAATAATTCCACTGCCATTGCTCTAGTCAACTGGCTTTTGCCTTCACCTGTGCTGACTTTGTCTCAGACTTTCCTGCTGCCTAGAGACCCATTCTTCACACTGTGGCCAAGTGATGGGGTTGAATCTCACTCTGTAGACCAGGCTGGCCTCGAACTCACAGAGATCCACTTGGTTGTGCCTCTCGAGTGCTGGGATTAAAGGTGTGTGCCACCACTGCCCTGCCAACGTGATGGTTTTTAAAATACAGGGATTCTTACCTCAGTGCTAGATGATGACTCTGCAGCAGCTTCTGTTTGTAAGAATCTTCCACATGCTATCTCGATTGATCTCATGAATGTATGTATAATTTTTCCCTAGTCTACTTCTGCATTTCCTCTTTGTTACACTCCTCAAAGTGGGTCACTTCTTATTTCCTCAGATTCTTCCAACCTCGGGGCCTTTGCACATCAATTGAGTGACATATTTCCATACTTTCCTTAATCCTTATATTCCAAGCCAATAGCTACCATCAAATAGGGCTCAAAAATTACTTAAAATTCCATCGACCCTTTTCCACTGTTCAGCACATTAAGGAAAACTTTCCTTAGTATTTACATCAGAATATGCCTCCTGCCTTAGGCTCTAAGTCTGAGAATATTTCATATGGAGGCAATGCTTATATGAGGTGCTTCTTTGGGTTAAAATCCATGAACATTTCAGGTTAGGGGATGAGTTGCAGAACATTTTTACTCAAGAGTTCTCTAGTGATCTCTGTATTTGAATAAAACACATCCCTGCTTGTTATCATCATGTGCTATTTTAATATAATGCCAGAGGTCACCTTTTGCTCCCTTAATCCCAAGGGAAAGATAGGGTAGACTTCTCATGTCTTGTCACACTGTCATGAAACAGAAAGGCCCTCCACACACCTATGTCCAAAGACTTCCGTTTGTAAGAGATGAGAACTTGGTGCTATTCTGTGTGCTTCTGGAGCAAATGATGCAGTCAAATATAAGTCTTTTCAACCCCGTGAGAATTTGAAGGCCAGGAAGCACAGGTTTCTGCCGGTCTGTCACCTTCCTGTAAAATGAAAAATTAGAATAACAAAGCACGGAGGGAACCAGAAGAGGTCATTCAGTCTTTCCCAGTTTGAATTTAAAGCTGCAGTGCATGTACTTAGGAAAGCAGTCATTACTAAGCCAGACAAAGAAAAAGAAAAGCCATGCTCTATGCAGGTAGAATCCGCATCTGAAAAGACAAATGCCATCTTCTCACTGACTATGTTCTCAGTCATAGGTCACAAGCAGAAAATCATTTGGTAACAATTTTAAAGAACAATCCACTCTATCTATAAAAGTGTCCTTAACTGACAACATAGTAATCTACCTCATTTTCAAACCCGTTATGATTCTGCATTAAGGGTTTAATTATGTCTTTGATAATTCATCTTAGAAAATAACATCCCCCAAAGCCACACATTCTTGCTCTCATGTCTGTCATAATCCCTGGTTATATTTAATCCCATCTTTCCACCCACCATCGAGAGGATAGCAGCTGAAGATTTCCTTTCTCCTACAATCTTTCCCATGTCTGCAGGTGTCTGGCCAGCTTTTAGCCTTTCTCTTCACGGATCACCTCAGCATTTTCGATCCCCCACTAGGGACCATTTGTTCTTTGGTATTTGTGCAGACTGCATTTGCTTGTTATGGATACTTGGTATCAATTCATTTTTCTCAGGGTTTCCTTGTCTTGCTCAATATGCAGTCTGAGGAAAATGCCCTGCCCCCAGCAAAGGCACACACACTGGATAAACTGGGAGTGAACCTTTCAAGTGTCAGGTAGTAGGCGTCAAGATGTTATTTTAGGGTTACTGACTTCAGCAAGAAACCTAGTGTCGTTGAAAACTAAAGATGAATCAGAGCACTTTGCCTTGCTCTGACAGGGCTGAGGGTTTGCTTAATATCTAACCAACTGGTCACTAAATGTAAAGATGAAAATGTAGAGAAGTGGTTGTGGCCAATTCTTTCACAAGCTCCAATGACGAGACAGGTGACTTTGAAGAGAGAGGGAGACACACAAAGAAGGAAGAATAGAGTATAGGCTTGCTTTTATTTTGGAGAAAAACCACTTCTAGAAAACAAGAAATAAAGGTGATTATGTAGTGAAATAAGCCCCCACGTAGATGGTAGAGAGAAGTGGGGGAGATAGCTCAGTGAGGAAGCTCTTCTCTTGCCTTGCTCAAATATGAGGATGAACGTGAGGACCTGCGTTTACTTCCCAATACTCACATTAAATAAAATAAAAAGGCAGATGTGGTGACACACACTGATAATCCCAGCACTCTACAGGCAGAGACAGGAGGACCCCAGGGGCTCACTGGTTAGCTGCCAGTGGATCAGCCAGCTGCTGGACCCATTCAGAAAGTGACTCAAAGAATAAGGTGGATAGCTTCTGAGGTTGACTTCTGACCTCCACATGCATGAGCACATACTTGCATATGCACTGGATCATACATATGCAGCCACACCCTCCCACACGCACAAAAATAAATTTAAGAGAAGGCTTTGAGACAAGGACTGAGTTGAGGCACCAAAATGCAAGTAAATGGGCCTAAGATGTTCCAGTAGCAAAATTCTACTGTGTTGCTATGGCTACATGACATGATTTAGCTTCTCCTCAGTCTCTGATTTTACAAGCAGTTCATTTAGGTTGCTAATTTCCTGGCACTATTTGGTGGGAAAACCCAATCCTATGTTTTTGACCTCTAACTAATTATTTACTACATATCCACAGGCATCTGAACTTATGTGTACATATCCAAATTTAGACACATATTCATACACATAATCAAATACACATACACATAATACAAATAATAACCAGAATATTTTTTTAAAGATTCCACATATAAGCAGAGTGATAGTGCACACTTTTATTCCAAGCACTCTAGAGGCAGGCAGATCTCTGAGATTAAGCCCAACATGGTCTACAGAGCAAGTTCCTGGACAGCCAGGGCTACACAGAAAAACCTTGTCTGGAAAAATATTCCACATTTGAGAGAAATATGTGATACTTACATATTTGTTTTTAAAGTCTGGTTTATTAGATTTTAAATGGTCCTCAGTTATGTAATTTTTTTCCCTGTAAATCATCGACATTTTCTTGTTCCTCTTCTTTCTTTCTTTTTTCTTCTTTCTTTTGACGTAAGGTCTCACTCAGTAGGCCAGGTTAGCCTACAATTTGTTATGTAGTACAGGCTACCTCAGCTTCAAGAATGTAACACAGCACCCAGCTGGTTCCCCTTCTTTTTAATGGTTGAATGTTAATCTATTGTGTGTCTCTCTGTACACACACAAACACACACACACACACACACACACACACACACACACACACACCACCTCACATTTTCTTTGTTCATCTGTAGTTAGGAACACAGACTGATTCCAAAACTAAGCTATTATGAGTAGAGCCACAGGATAAAAAGGTATGTCTGTTGTATGCTAATATTCCCTTGGGTTCATAACCAGGAGTCAAGTGTTATCACATGGTGGTGCTGTTTGTTTTTTTCTCAAAAAACTTCATACATCTATATCCCCACCTACAGTACCCAAGGTTTCCTTTTTTAACTACCTCAGGGCATGTGCCAAGTTTTTAAGTGTTCCATGTTTAAATCATTGTATTGTTTTCACAGTCTAACATACGCATGGATCCAGTCAGCTTACAACTGTGATTTTTCCCTTGGAGCATTTACATTGTAATTTAAGATGTGTCTTTTTATACCTTCTATTTCTTTGTAATTCATGAACTTCTTTTTATAAAACAATCAGGTGTCTCATAAATGCATGAAAGTATATCAATGGTCTAGAGTCCCCCAACTTTTGGTTCCCCCCAAATGCAATCTGCTATGCAAACTGGCTATCTCCTTCAGAGTTAATTTTTTATGGGTGATATCAAAGCAGAAGATGTAATTTGGAATAAAGTAGAAGCAAATCCATTTTCTTAAGCTGGATTTTAATTAGTCAAATGGGACATGTTAATGGTTTTCATTGGAGGCTCAAGAAGGGAGCAAGAACACCAAGGCTTTTAGCAGGCAAATGATTCTACAGCAGATCTAACTTCCAGGAATAAGGGGCGGTGTGCCCTTTCATTTTAATGATTTTGGGCAGAAGTATTAGAAAAGAAAGAAAAAACATGATGCGAGGCTAAATGTTCCTCACAATGAGAGTAGCACATACATCACAAAGTTGCTAAAGGCTGGAGTACCAGGCTTAACTGTGCTGCTTTGAGCACAGTTGCTTACCAATGAAGCGTGTATGCAGTCTAATTAACATAATTGGAACGACTATAATTACACTATCATTTTGTTTGCTTTAGCACATTCTGTTGAAGTATATGGGTAGCAATATTTGCTATTGAAATATTGCCCCCTTGCTGCATGCTGCCTGGTTAATCATTCTGTTTATTCTACCTTCCTTGGGGTGCTGCCCTGGCACTCGAAGGTGAAGGAAGTGTTACATCCTTGTAGCCCTGGAAGTAGAGAAAAAGCACAATGAGGCTAATGAGGATCTCACAGCAACCACAGGGGCCCAAGGGTGTGGGCAGTGTCAAAATCACACAATGGGAAAATCGCCCTCCCCAGTCCAAAGCACTCTGTCTAATAAAATGATGAAGGAAATTGTTTTCAAGCAGAATGCACCCCTCAGAGCTGGTTTTGCTCTGTTTTAAACCGTCCAAACAAGCTACATCCTGTGTTGGAAAACTGAGAATACTCAGGCCCAGTGGGGCTTGCACCGAGATGTCCATTACCATTGTAACACCAAAAGCTCCTATTTGCTGTGACCTGGAGGCTGTAGTGAGGGTGGGAAAATGTCCCTCACTGTCCTGCTTCTCACGCTTGTATTCAGACACACCAAAGATATTTTCCTCTGTACTATCTTCTCAAAACCAGGCTGGAGATGAGATCCTCACATCAATAGGACCATGAATAGTCACCATTTTCTATCTTCAAAGGAGACAGAGCAGAAGGCTAGGTTTTCAGAATCAGTTTTATGGCACAGAAGAGGTTACACAGGTGTTTCTGTCTTTGAAGCTTCCCTTTTCTCATGTTGTTCCCAGAGAGAAGGTATGGGCTCAAACATTCCTGTTGGTTTCCTACTGGAGGCGTCAAGCCAAGGCAAGCAGCTGTTGGTGTCACATTCACAGCCAATGAGTGTAATATCTGGGTTTTCATAACCACTCGTTTAAAGAGCACAAACAGAACACAGTATAAAGATCAATAAAACAGGGGGAGGTGTGCTCTGTGCCCTCTCATCCCACTGAGCTCTCTGAAAGACTCCACAGCCTCCTGCCTACATTTCCTGAGCTTCCTGTTAGGCACCAAAAGTCACTGAAAGAGCTGCTAATGTGTGCACTCTGCCTTCAAGGCATGTCACCTGCTCTCTACCCAGGGTTCAGGGTGCGGATCTTAATCTTCTACCAGATGTTTTTATTTACTAGTTGTTATTTAAAATAGCTTGTAGGGTTCTCTTATTTCATCCTGATCTCATTCCATTTGGAAGTCTTTAAGTGCATTCAACAACATGTGTATTCTTGAAGCCAAGACTCAGCCACATAATCAGCGCTGTGAAAGTGTTTTGTGAACGCCACACAAAACCAGTCGCCTGCACAAACATGTTGAACACTATTTCACAGTACTCTGAAGTCGTGAATAGAGGGGGGATATTCCAATAGAGGGTGAGCACTGTGAATGTGGTCAGGACCTGGTCAAAGTGCCCTTTTCCTTGCACATGTCTATCCCAGCATCTCTAAAAGCAGGTAGCTAATAGCTTGTAGTTTCCTTCTTCCCTAGAGGATTTCCTTAAGCTGAATTAAACAGGAGTGTTCTTTCTGAAGGTTATGCACACACACCAGGGCAGTCGGCTGTCAATAACTGGGCTGCACCAGAATATAAAGTGCTGGTCCCCTCCCTGGGTTCCTGTTGGATCAGCTCATAACTGAACCCAGGCTGGGTGACGTCCTTTCTTAAATCTTGCATCTGCCTTATTTCAATTCCCTCAAATCATCCATTTAAGAATATTTGTTGATGCACCCAAATTCTTGTTCTGTCTCTTGTGGATTCAAGTGAAGCTTGTGGGGATATCTAAATAATCAACTACAAGAGCACTAAGTTTATAAATGAATAAAGTACAGTCTATGCTCTGAAAAGAGGGCGGTGGCGACAAGGATGGAGGAAGACACTGGCACTGAGGAAGTTTGTCTTGTGCTACTCTTGCTGTGTAGCCCTGGCCTCAATCTGTTCTTCTGCCTCAATCCCATCCACTCCTGGCAGCGTGACATTGCAAGATGAATGCTGCCATACCTAAGTATTGCTTCTATAGTTGACAAAAATAATCAAAGAATTGGACTATGTGATGGTTGTCTTGCGGCCATAATGCTAGTCATTAAGAGTGCTGATGATGCAGCGGATGCCTGGATTTCAAGCCAGGCCCCCTGGGGTCGTATGTAGTATAAAGAGAGAACTAATTCCTACACATTGTCCTCTAATTTCCACATGCTTGCTGTTGCACAACTGAAAATACAAAATTAAACTTGGTCCCTATCTCATCATGTAAATCACTCAATTCAGGAAGTTATATAGCTAGATAGTAAAGACAGAACATGAAAATCTATACAAGGTTACTTGGGATGACTATTTTGCCACTGTGGAAATTTCACAATAATACCTAAAGTTGACTGGATGTAAAACAAATTACTGCTATGCTGAAGCCCATTCAGATGGAGACACTCCATTTGTCAATATCCTGTTATAAGAATTGTTGGGGCCACAGAATGGGAGATGTTTGAGACACACATGTATATAATTGAATTAGCACTTTCATGCAGAACATGTGAATGTGTACAATCAACAATCATGAGTGCAAAAACTCACAGGTTAAGAAAAAAAAAAAACAGACAAGACTTAAAGAAGTACTTCTCCAAAGGGAAGTTAGCCATCAGACTTCAGAAGAGGGATTTAGTCTCCTTCAGAACAGCATGAAAAATACAGAAGCAACATTAACTTCCACTGCTCCCCTACCAGATGACTAAAGTTAAAAAGACTGATGATACCAGTACTTGTGAGATGTGGAGCAATTAGACACTTACGTAAAGTTTCAGGGAATGTTAATTAGCATAATTAGTTCTGGAATCCATTTGCATACTTTCTGCCCCAGCAATTTCTTTCCTGAATATATATACCTAATAGAAATGTACACGAAATTGCTCCAGAATTACTACCCAACAACATTCTCAGCAGCACTAGTCATTAATAGCTGCAAAAGAAAACCATGAAATGCTCATGAATAGAAGAATGCATGCACACTAGTGGAATCATCAAATAAGTTAGTACACAACAATGAAAAGTCTACGTTGCTGTAGACAACAGCACAGGTGAACGTCATGAGCACAGCACAGAATGGAAGATGAGAGCTGAGAGCAGTGCATGCTGGACAAACTGACTCCAGGATTCAAACCTGGGAAACAAATCTATGGTGTTAGAAGTTAAGAGAATGCTTATATGGGGAAGAGGGAGGTTTCTGGGGAGCTGAGAAAATCTTAGTTCTTGACCGATATTGATGATACTTAGCAGTACAAACTTCTATATGTGTATTTTCTTCAGTAAATGTTTATTTCGGGGAAAGCAAACATATCAAAATGTAGGTTATACTATTGTGCTTTGTGACCATATGTGCATATACCTATACCAGGAGATGGAGTCTTTCCATCCTTTTTTCCTCCCTCTCTCCCTCCCTCCCTCCCTTCCTTCCTTCTTCCCTCCCTCCCTTCCTTCCTCCCTCCCTCCCTCCCTCTCTTCCTTCCTTTCTTCCTTCTTTCCTTTCTCCTATACTTCATAAGTCACCTGCAACAGATATAATTTGATTATGAAATAATTCCCTTTATAAAAACAACATTAATAAAAACAGAATGTAAATTGAAAGTAGGAGATGGACGATTAAAGGAAGGCTTTTCTTTTTTAAGATGGGGACCCGTGTATCTTTGTGTACAAAACACGAAGAGTTGGGGAACAACAGGGGTGGCTGGAAGACCTTCGGTGTAGTCTGTTGTTCCGTGGACTTAAGCAATCCCTTCATCCATTAGTGTTTTAGGTCAGATTTCATTTTCAGCTATGCAGTTTCCCAGATTCAGCCACGAACAAAAGCCATTCTGGTTATTCACTTGCTCTTCTTTTCCAATATGGTCAGGTACTCCCCAGTTGCACCTTTGAAAAGCAGTCTGGGACAGTGATAAAAATAAATACCTAACAACAACCTAAAACCAACCCCAACCACTGGTGTTTTTGTTTGTCGATGGCATATGTGCAGTAACTTCAGCACAATGCCCACGTGCCTGTGACATAGCATCCACTATCTTTCCTGGTCCTGTTCTCTGTCATTCACCTAAGCCCTTTCCTGCCATGGTTGTGTTGAGATTCTTGCCATATCTTGTGTATTGTGATCTAGCTCCCCTTTCTACATAGCAGAATTGTCATGTGGTTTTAGGTTTCGTCTCTAATAACAGTAGGTTGGGGAAAGTTGTCTAAATCCTCCTGTTGTAACAGCCATCATGTCTCTATGTGCTATTTTTTTTTAATAGAGAGAGCTACATTTGCACACCAGAAACCAGGCTTGATATCCATATCATGAATCTTCAACACTATCTATTAAGCATCTATGATTATGCTTTTGTATCAAGCAAGAAAACTGTCCAAGCTTGCATGGCCTGTAAGAGCTCGAGCCAGGATCTGACCCAGATCTGATATCTCTGAGCAAAACTCTTTGCACAGGTCTGGCTGCACACTACATGCCATGTTCACATTGGTGTCTCCACCACAGATGTGACAATCACCTCCTTGGGGCTGTTGAATTGGCTCAGTAGGTAGTGGGTATTATTGGCCAAGTCTGACAGCCTGAATTTAATCCCTGGAACCCACGTGAAAATAGATGCAAATCACTACCACCAAAGAACTTCCTTCCGTCCTCTCTATGCATGCAGTGGCTTCCACTCTCCTCCATCATACACACATGTACACACACTAACAAGACATTTAAAATTTAGAAAGAAATTTACCTACTTTAAATAATTGTAAATGCCCACAGAACTTAACAGAATTAATTTCAATTGCTTTTATAACAGGAACCAATAACATGGGTTTAACTTTGTCTCTAGTGAATTTGGGTTTTGCTGTCCTATCCTCGGCTGTCTCTCAATGTAGCCGTGCTGGAGAAAGTGCCTTTCTAGACATAACTAAGGCAAAGTTAGGTCTTCCTGAGGACTCTTGGATGCACATATGCAGGAGGCTAGGACACAGACATACATATAAGGAAGTACCAGGAAATTATTTAGAAAAGATGGCGGCATACAGGCAAAGAAGGCCTCACACAAGATCAACCCTGCTTTTGATCTTAATGTCTAGCACTGGGAGATGTGAGGAAAGAGATTTCTGACGTGTAAGCTTCCACCCTGTGGTGTTTTGCTCGGACAGCCTTGCACATGTGTGCTTACTGAAGCTTTGTTGTCCTGTTATGCTCCTCAGCTGAGCTACTACTCTCTTCTCTTTTCTGAATTGCTTTGCACTTCTCACTGTATGATGAACTGCTCCTTACTCTTTGTAACCAACAGCTCTGATACATTTGAATTTTTATTTACAGTTTCTGTTTTCCTGTGTATAGCCCATTATAACCCACCTATGTTGATCTCTGACCAGTTTTACATTCTTCCTTTTTTCATTTGTTCATTCCTTTGTTCCTTTCTTTTTTTTTTTTTTATCAGCACTGGTTCAGACTTGGCAAACCACCTTTGCCTTGTGATTTTTCTTTTGTTTAAGATGACTTTCTGGTAACCAGCCATACAGCTCAACGGGTAAAGTCGATCACCAAACCTGATGACCAGTTTGAACTCCAGAACCCGGATACTAAAAGGAGAGAACTAACTCCTGAAAGTTTTCCTCTGGCCCCCCACACAAATCTTGGCACACTCGTGCTCACATACATACACAGAATAAGTAGGGCTGGGGAGATGGCTCAGTCCTTTGCTGCTCTTGCAAAGGATCAGAGTTCACATCCTAGCACACATGTGAGGAAGCCCCCTGCAGGCACCCTCATGCATACACACACACACCACACACAAATAAAAATAAAAGTTGAAAAAGAAAAAAAAGTGAAATCAAAATAAAAGCATTTCTGAAAGACTAGGATTGACAGGTTTAGGAACACTATATATCCATTGTTTACTTGAAGTTCAAAACGTCCCAAGCATTTTGTAAGTTATGTGGCAGCCCAATGTCTGGTTCTTTACTCATCACTAAAGCTTTCAGGGTCTTTGTGGAGATAGATACATAAGAAATGCAGGGCAAATTGAACATGAAGCTTTAAAAAGAAATATTAGGATTTAGAGCAAGACATTCCATTCAAGTCATTCAAGTTTTCCCACTAACTTTCCATATAACAGAACAAATTATTCTGCTACTGGGAATCTTTCCTAATCTGGCAACTTTCAGTGTACAGAGGGTCAAATACTGCCTTCCAAACTGGAGAAGACGTAATCCCATTCTGTTTATACATGTCCCACAGAATCCTGTAACATTTTTGGCTCTTCGTTATACTTGAAATCCTTCATCATGCCTTCTTCAACCAGAACTGAAGCCATGTCAAAAAGACAGTTTGCCTTATTCATCACCCACCCAACCCTCTCCCACGGAATTCTGAGGAGCAGTTTTGTCCAAATTCATTCCTTCACTATGAGCCATTGGAAACATGTTTGCAAACCATTTACAACCACCCCACCCCCTCATAACTCTACTCCCTACTCCAGCCTTGGCATCATCTACAAACAATTCTCTTGGAAAAAGAAGCCAAATTGTTTACCAACTTAATAAAGTTCTCCTGTAAATAAGCCCGTTTGTGTTTTGCTTGGGCTCTGCTTTTTTATTCAAGCACTGAATCAATAGTATGTTTTGTGACTCTGTTTAAAGCAGACACAGTTAAGAACATTAATGGAGACAGCATGGCCATACAGCAGTTGCCCAGGCTTGGTAGATGTCGATTAACTCCCCAATGTTCCTTTTAGACAGATGTTCCCCAAGAATCTTGCCAGAACACATGCATGTTCTGTTAGCAGTGAAGAAGTTAAATACAAAGCCACTTCCTTCTTTCCCTGAATGCATGCCTGAAAATCAGAACCCATAATTGAATGCATATGTGGCATTTTTCACAATATGTTAAGCTGGTCGTTCTAATTATTATCACATGTACCACATTTGATCTGGTAGAACATGTGAAAATGTTTATAGACTTTTACATTATGGTTTTACAACACATATAAACATTTAGGTACAAAAGGATTATAAATTTTGTTAAAGGCATTGAATTACTGTCAAGAAAGAGAGAAACTTTAGCAATTATGACCGTGCTTTTTGCAAACCTTTTTGTCATAGAGAAAGTAAAACTGCAGGAGAGCTTACATTAGAGAGATGAGGCTGAAACGCATCTAATAAATAGAATATGTTTTGTTGAAGGTAGTTCTCAGGACTCCACAATGACCTGAGAATTCAGAGCCTAGGTCTGGTCTTTATCTATCTGATGCCCCATGCAGAAAAGGAGAAAAGATGAGATAAGCGACAGAGGCATTGTCCAGTGTCAAGGGCAAAGTTGTCCCTGATGATTCCTGAGAAGCTGCTCTGGCCCAGGCACTTTGCACACACATATTCTAATCTTTGTAACAATCTGGCTCTCTCATTGCAGATGAGGAAAACAGTTCAAATGCTTTAGGAAACTGTGCCATTGTTTTTCCGTTGATTGAATGCAGAAGCTGGGGTGCCAGCCAAATCCAAGTCTATTGGTAAAAGCTCTTTGCTCTGTATCCAGAGGATGAGGGTGGGCTTTGTCTGAGCTGTTCATCTGAAGTATCAGTGAGAAGACAAGAAACCTTACCCAATGACACTTCATAAGTAGAGCTGATACCAACTCTGTGTTGCTCACCAAAGAGCAGTATATGCAAATCAATGCTTCAGCAAATATGCATGGCATCAGTTCATTAAATATCAAAGCAAGAAAGGCCATTGAAGGGCATCTGGTCCATTTTCTTCATTTTAAAGATGAGGGATCTGGGGTCAACTAGCTCTGTGACTTAGGACCAGCAGCAATGAGAATTTGGAAACACTGCCCTCTGGCAGCCTTGTATCTCAGGTTCTATGAAAAAGAACTGGGCAAACATAGCTTAGAGAGCTGTTAGCAATCTCTGAACAGTAGATAATGCATCCTCTTACACTGTAGTCAATGAGCATGAGCTGGTTAGACAGCCTGTGGCTACTGCAGAAGTAGGAAGATATCTCTCCAGATGTGTGAGCATCTAGATCACCCAGCCAATTACGGCCATTTCTCCTAATGTCTTATTGCCTAATGCAGACCAGTTAATCAATCTCAAACTGCTCCAGCTATTGTTAGCTATTTCCTACCTAATTGGCAGAGCTGGAGTGCCCACCGGAGGGAGCCTCTCCAATACCCACTTGGGGCTGCAGATGAGTTTTGTGGTTGGAAGGAAGTTAAGATGCCCTGAAGTCTAGACACAGAGGCTCACTTTTAAAGGTGGAATAAGGAGCCATGGAAGAGGGATAGTTATAAAAGCACTGCTCAGGAGTCTGATGGACTAATAATTCGTAGAAGTGACTCCCTAGTGCTCCCTTCTGACTTCAACTATTAGAGGTTCCCACTGTGATTTATAGAACCATGGGAGCAGTGATTGGCTTCCTTCCTTCCTCCTGCCCATTCTTCTAATACTGTTTGAAGTGGGAAATATAGGGGCTGCTTTTTTCATTTCTAGTTGTGAAGAAGATCACAACTGCTCTTTATAGCTGCAAACAGCTTTTTAAAAATCACATTTTCTTGAGAGTTTTTTAAACACCAGATAGTTGAGCACTGACAAAGTATGGCTCAAAGACAGAAGAACAGTGGTGGGTAACAGAAAGGCATTCAGCACTCCACCTTCCCAACTCCGACTCCACATTTGAAAGGCTGTTTAGAATAGGGATTAATGGAAGTGCTTATGACAGGATCTCATAGGGACTAGAACCTATGAAGCAGAGATCTGTAATAGTCAGGATTGTCTAATCACAATGAAGAATTCTCTTAAGTCTTTTTAATTGGACTGTTCTCTAGTCTGTCAATCCCATGATCTTCTTTTGTTATTTCCTTATTAAAATACCCCCATAAATAGTGAGGGGAAGCTAATTAAAAAACAAGATATGAGAAACTACCTCAGAAGATGATTCCCAGATCTCTGTAGTCATGAAAGCAGATCCACTTAAGTAGCTTTTAAGTGCTGATGAGAACCTATTGAATAGAAGTGTTCTCTAAAATGCAAAAGTATCCATGAGGACCCTTTTGGAAATTGATCGGGAGTTAAGGGTCACTGGCATATGTACTGAAGGGAATCCTGGAGAATTTTCTCATTAGAAAACCGCTGTTAGCATGGCACACTCAGCATGGACTGCTAGTGCCTTGGCATCTCTTAGAAGCTGTACCACAGTCCTGCAGAGAAAAACAGCATTTCTCTCAAATCACAAATTGCGAAACTGAGGATAGAAAGTGAGATGATTTCTAAAAAGGTACAGTGCTAGAATGACAGAATCTGATTCCCAAGTTATGCTTCACAATTTAGTTGTTAGTGTATATGCAATTCTGAACTTCTGAGTAAGATGCCAAGTTGAGTACAGTTGTTTCATTATTCTGTAGTAGCAAAAAGCACACAGGGACGACCTAGGGAATTTGATGGGCTTCAAGTCAAGGAACAGGGGCATAAACGAAAGAGCAGACCAAGTTCTATAGGGGAAAAAAAGGACTCTCAGAATACTGCCTGGGCAAAGAACTTCTGCAAAGGCTCCATTGGGCTCCTTGTATCATTCATTATGAAACGTCAACACTTTGAACCAGAGGTATACTATCCGCAGAGGTATTCCAGTGTTTTGACACATAGTCCCTCTCCATTGTCTCCAGGCAACAAAATACAAAATTTAGTTTACTAGAACCACAACAAATCTAGTTTATTTACCTCACTTGAAAATCAAAGATTGAACAGTGGCTCACATGAGTCTATAGGTGAATTATTTTTAAAAATCATCCTTGGGTAAAAAAAGGCTGCTCTGTGTGGGGATGAGTATGGAGAAATCAGCGTGCTTTATAACTAACACAGCTCAGAAGAAAGAGGCAATACCCAGGTTCTTGCCAACATCTTCCTTTGAAATATAATTATGACAATAAAACCTTATTTTAAAATTCTACTTAGGGTTACTACCAGACAGCATGGCACTGAATGAAATGAATTCTTAGATCGCATAGAGATAGGGGATTTTGGATTAGAAAATTTATATAACATCAAACTCTTGGTTTTATGATAAAACTGGTGTTGTATTGTCTTTCAGTGTTATACTGGATATAACAGAAAATAGGCTTTGTAGAGAATAGGCTAGACTAAATGATTGTAATAAAGGAACTCTCACTGAAAGTCAAGGCAGGGGGACCAGGTTCAGTTGACTTTATAGGTCATGCACTTGAACTGCTAGTTTCTATATGCAGGCACCCAATAGTTCAGATGTTCAGTGGGGTCAGAAAATGCAATGCTTCTGTATTTCCCCAAATAGTTCCTAAAAACAGTTATTTGAACACATTCTCTCACAAATTCAGATTCAAATGAAGACCAGGATACTCTGGGCACAAGGGATAGGGGTAAGCAGTGAGGACAGTTAACGAGTATTTACTAGTTTTCTTTGATATGTTTATAAAATATAGAGCAAATGTGAAAATGGTGTTTGAAGACTAAATACATAAACTGATAGTAGCTTCATTTAAGTGAGATCTCAATATATATGTTATATATGCTACATGTCATTAGATATACACACTCATCAGCATAAGTATCTATTTCCAGCCATCTTAAGTTAGAATCCCGACTTTACCATTTAGTTTATGTGAGCATGGACAAATATCTTTACAATATCTATCTACATATACACATCCTTGCACCTACCTATATGTTTTATGTACCTACAAAATCCAATAAAAATTATTTTCAAAAGTAGTTATTATTATATAAGCAAAACTTTTCTCTTTTACATAATACATTTTTTGACTTACTAAAACTTATAAGCTATGCATTTATTACTTTAATAGAAAAAAATCTCATTAAGTACAAAAAGAAGACACTAAAAAGGAGAATTATACTGCTTGTTGGGGTTCTCTTTCCCTGAAAGTCCAATCTGCAAGATTAAGAACCTGTGTTGTCTTTTAGTCAGATTTGTGTTACTAAGCCGATTATCCCATTTGATGTTGAGATACAGCTTGGAATTTCAAAGTTGCATCACTAGAGTTATTGGCACAATTAAATGTACTTTTAATTACTAACATCATGAAAATGTAGTGTGAGGGCTGCTAGGAACATGAGCAGTATGATAGCCTTCCTCAGTATGTTTCTGGATATAGTCTTGCCCATCCTGATCATGTTATCCAGGATAAGATAGACAACTTCTGAGTCTATTGCATTTTTAACCTGTAAACTATGATGGATAGCAGTGGTTTTGTATTGAGCATCCAAAACTCCAAAATCCAAAATGCAAAATGTTCCAAGTTCCAAAACATTTGGGCAACAACATGCCACTATGGAAAATGTCATACCTAACCTCACAGTCTAAATGTAGACATGCCAAAAATACTGTATAAATTATCTTCAGACTCTAAGTATAAGATGTATATGAAATGTAATGAATTTTATGTTTTCCTTGGATGCCACCCAAAATATTGTACATGCAAATATTCTGAAACTCAAAACTGGGAAAACTTCTTGTCTCAAGCATTTCAAACCTATAATATAGGTTAGCTGTGAAAAAGCAGCCAGCTGGTCATTGATGAGCAAGTGGAAGGCTGGGGTAGCTACAACTCGCTCTTAGAGTTAGAGCTGGCTGACCTCATTGCTGCCACCCCGGCCGGAGACTAAGACTCCTGCCATGTCTTCATCTTTTTAACTAGACTGACGTTGTATCTACTTCTTCTGCTGACATAAGGGTCCTTCCACAAATCCAAAAATCATTTGCCTGGAGATCTTAAAAGATCTACACATGACATTTGTGCTTACTGTATTCTGACTGAAGCTTTTTATTCAGCACCACATACATGCATTATGAATGAAATGGGGGAGGGGTGTATGATTTTCATGGTAGTTCCAAGAGTCATGTCATACAAACAGCACTTCCTTGGGCTTTGTTAAAACTCCTACAATAGCAATAGATACTCCATGCATAGTGAATGGATATGTGGGAAAATGGAAGTTGAGGTGTACTTGTTTCTAGAGCCATTGAGATTTGTTTTGTAGTAATATTGGGAATATTCATACTTCTTATTTATTACTTGATTGTTTAGTTCTTTGTGTTTCTTTCCCTCTCACCCAAATAGAAGCAAGTCTGAATACTAATTGCTGACCAATGTTAGGCTATCAGTGGAGGCAATTAATTCAGACAACAGTCACAAGCCTCACATTATGAAGTTGATTTTATATCACTTTTATGTAGCTATTCTTGTAATAAATGGGGTATACAACTTATAGGCCCTCATCTGACATCCCAGTGAAGTACAAACTTCCTTACTGTATTCGTCGAAGATTTCAGGGTGGTTTTCACCTAGCAATCATCAAGCCACATCTCTTCTCTTTTCTTTTGTCTTCCCAAGATCAATAAACTCCTAGACACAATTAAATCAGAATGGAACTGGAAAAGGACATGGCATTTTTCTTACATCAGAAGCCAAAAAGTGATGCGATTGATTTTGATCATGTAGTAATCACAAAACATATACATTGTATTTGAAAAGAATACACCTCTGCCAGGTGGTGGTGACACACACCTTTAATCCCAGCACTTGGGAGGCAGAGGCAGTCAGATCTCTGAATTCAAGGCCAGCTTAGTCTACAGAGCAAGTTCTAGAATAGCCAGGGTTACACAGATAAACCTTGTGTAAAAAACAAAAACAAACAAACAAACAAACAAACAAAAAACAAAAAACAAAAAAAAACCCACCATGCAAACAAACAAAAAAATATACATTTCGTATCAAGGGCCTGCTTTATCAGATCTAAAATTCTACTATGTCTAAGAAGCACACAGTCCTTAGAACATTGCTCACCATGTGTTCACAGCATTATATCAATAGCTTTGAAAAATGGTGAAATATGCAACTAAATATTCTTCAAGGACGTCCTCACACGAAGAACACCATATTTCCAAAGCTGAAACAGATGTGCAACTACTTGAGGCGCAGCTCCTTGAGGCTTTTTCTGTACTATGAGGTATCACCCAGATGTTGCTACCTAAAGGCCTCCAATGGCTTGCATACTTTTACTAACATAATACAAGAATGACTGGGTTTCATAGTTGAGCAGGGCAGCACAAATGTAGCAGAAAATGCAATCGCACAGCATGGTGACTAGTGACTTGTCTCTGCTTTCACCTAGGTAATAAATGGAATCATGCCATCTGACTAAGGATCAGACTCTTGTGCTCCATTTATTTTTGTCACGCTCCGCTGTCACACAGTTAGTCAAGTGGACAGAAGTTAACCTCAACCTCTGCTTCCTCCAGAAGCTCCTCAGTCTGTTTCACAGGATTTAACCTCAGCTGGTGTAGGTTGTACAAGCCTCTGCTAAAGACTACAGAACTTAATGTTTGGAAAAGGCCACTGCTGAATTAGATGAATTTAAATTGTGGAGAGATGAGCATCAAATATTTCACATGTTTTATTAGTCAAGTCTGTCAAATGAGGAATGCATCAAAGGCAGTGCTACCTACAAAGAAGAAAGGGCTTTGCTTCAACACATGCTACACAGCTGAGCCATACCCTCGGTCTGGAGAAGCGTTTCGTTTTGTGCTCTCCTCTTCTTTGGCCTCCAGCCCAAACATCTTTGATGATACCTTTGCTATCTTCCAAGCTTGAGACTCAGATGCCAAGACATGAAATTGAACATGGTAAAGTATTAACATGAGATAATGTCTCTGCATAACCAAGAACTCAAAACCATGTGTTTTGAGGACCCATTTATTTTCCCTTTTTGGAAAAGCACTTGGGAGCATTGTGTGATTCTCCACGCCCCGCCCCCTGCCACCATAAATATTTCTTCCTTCTCATTTTTCAAAGTGAACGAGGTGAGAAAGGAGATGCAAAAAATGGAAGAGGGTGGAGAATTATGGAAAATTGGCAGAACAAAATGTGAAGATTCGGTGGTGTTGATGGATAGAGAGGGGAATGTCACTGTAAAAGGAAGAGTGGTTAGCTGTTAACAGCAATTTTTATGTTGGGTGTGCATTGGTGTTAACTCCATTGAAATATACGTAGCTTTCTGGAGGATGAAAAGTTTAAGGTTAGTGTCTGTGTTCTGCTAACCATATGTCACTGGTTTCTGACTAAAATAACTACCCCGGTACTTCCGGTGCTCAGGAGAGAGGAGGTAAAGGAGCACATATGTGAACTGGCTCTTTAGTGAGGCTTTCTGGTGATCCTGTACTCGATGACTTTGAATCTGATTTTTCCAAGTTTCCTTTCAATCTCTACAACTCCTTTCAGTTGTTGAAGAGAAAAACCTCCTCAGTCTCCTTAAGGAACAACAGTTATCTCAGGCTTTACCATCTAATGGACAGCAAATGAGGGCACACAAATACTTGCAGAGAAGTTTCATGAATTCACAACTGCACTCCTTTTGTATTGTAGGTTATTTCTAGTTTCTCCTTTGCTCTATCACATCTCCAGCTATTCATGAGAAGGTCCCACCCAGTTCATGAATTTTCTCAGTTGTGTCGTAGCTGGGGGATTCTTAAATGAACCACCACTACTCTTGTGAGGTATCAAGAACTCGCCACATGCTTGCAGACATAGGAGAATCTGCTTAATGTTCTTCCAGGAAATGCAGGCATAATATTGCTTTTCAGATCTTTACATGTGAGATTCTCTTCCTTTCCTAAGAACTGGAAGGCTTTTTGTTGTTCTTGTTTGGTTTTGTTTACCTGAGTCTTTTATAGCATAATGGGTCACATACTTTTAGAAACACTGATGAAATAGAGTTATATATAGTGAGGATATATGGTGATAAGCATATTGTGTTAATTTTCTTTACTACATTCCCTAAGATTCATTTGTCCTGAAAAAAATGAAGCTAGAAGTGTATTCATGTGGCAGACAATATAATTAAAATTCATGATCCTATCAAAATATCTACTGCTATTATTTGTCTTGCTTATTTGCCTGTTTTCTCTGAAATATCCCTTAGCACTCTTAGCAACAGAAACTCTTCAAGCCACCCACCAGAGCTCTGGACTTGTCAAGGAATGACTACATTCCACCAGAAAACAGCTTCTTACAGCCTACCCTTTACACAAAGCTTACCCAGGCTGCACATACAATTCTTATAAAACTCAATCTATACTCATCCAAATTTAAAATTGAACATTGGACATTAAAGTTTAATAGATTTTATATCCCTACACAGGCGCCATTACAAGATATGGATTTACAAAGAAAATACATTGTCTTGATCATTATGCTCTCGTTTAGCTTGATGTGTAGATCTAACATGAATACTGGGGAAGCAATTTTAGAAAGAATCTCCTTGGAAAGAATTTGGTGTTCTGTCTGTGAGTGCTACCCTTCTGGTAAAAGGACCTTCCCAGGACTCCAGAATAACTTGGATTGAGCCTCTACGTCTGGAACATTTATGATGGACTATTCTTACATCTTCCTTGTTTGATAAACTGACTATGTGGAGGTGAGAAGCTGCTGAAAGAACAAAACCAACTTATAACTCTATAAGTTGGTTGAGTCCACATTTCCAAGGTCCTATGAAATAAAGGTATTCCGTCCAGAAAGGACAGCTGAAGAACAAGCAGGTCTGCGCACAGCATGCTTGAAGAAAGTTGATTAAGATGTAAAGACTCGAAACTAGCATGCAGCTGCACTGAGGAAGGAAAGCCATCCCACTCCTGGTTCGCCATGACATCACCGCTCACCACAGGCCACCACTCTGCAAGTCAACAACTATCACAGCAACCAAAGGGAAGCCAAAAGGAGGGAAGGAGTCGCCCATCCCTGTTTGTGGTGTACATCTAGAGCCCGTCTAGCTACGGCAAAGACAGTTTGTCCCTGAAAGAAGTGCCTGAA
Organism: Peromyscus leucopus; assembly: GCF_004664715.2. Lineage (NCBI taxonomy): Eukaryota > Metazoa > Chordata > Mammalia > Rodentia > Cricetidae > Peromyscus > Peromyscus leucopus. The sequence goes on along the minus strand of NC_051064.1, from coordinate 16,611,429 downwards.
TATTCTAATTCCTACATGTAGCCTGTCTTTTATAGTTTGACAGACTAAAATGTCCCTGAACAGAGATTCATGGGACCACATACATGGTTTTCAGAATTTTGGAAAAAATTTGGAAATTAAATACTGATAAATGAAGATGAGAGGATAGTGAGTCTGCAGAGGAAAGTTTCTTTTGATAATATTCTATGAATCACTTTGTTCACTAAACGTAACAATTGAAAATCCTATGATGTGATAGGGAAAAGTGTCATTTGTGGCTCTCGTGTCTCGTTAGATCCTGTTTATTTATTTACTCACTCTTTGACACTATAATGCAATTACATCATCCCTTGCCCCTTTTACCCACCAAACTATCTCGTGTGCTGCTCCCTAGTGTCCTTTAAATTTGTGGCCTCTATTTTTCCATTAGTTGTTGTTACATATATGTATTGCCTATGTGACGCTTCATGTTTCTAACCAGAGGAGCTTGTATAGTATTTTCAAATTACAGAGTTTATTCCAAATGTTTGTCATTTTAAATATTTTAAAAACAGAAGAAAATCTTTTGGAGGGCCAAGTCCAGAAGTTGTGAATCCTTGGTGTACACATGAGTCACCTGCATAGAAACAATGATTATAAACTCAGTGTGTCTGAAATGGGCCCTGAGATACTGTGTTTCTCAGAAGTTTCATGTTGATGGTTCATGAAAGTTGGGATAGAAAGGCTGGAGTCCAAATCTGTCCCTTCTTTATACAGTTAAAACAAGGTAATGCTGTAATCATGGTATACAGAATATATTCAACTACAGCATCAAAGTTAGAAATAGAGCAATCCTAATTTATAAGTACAGATAACATAAGTAAAGTCAACAGAATTAAATTTAACTGAGGCATTAGAAGTATAAAAATGCTGGATATTAGGTAAAAGTGTAAATTACTTTAGACATTTTTACACTAAAAATGTAGATGTAATCAACCGTCTTATTAAATAAGAAACACAGGACCAATGCAAGGAAGAAAGCCAAGAGATCAGAGCTAAGAGTCTTACTCACCTGCTGCAGCTAGCCTCTTCAGCCAAGAGACCTCTCCGGAAGAGACCTACTTCCTGTCTGTTTGTCTTTATATAGACTTTCTGTTCTGCCTTCTCATTGGTTGTAAACCCAACCACATGACTGCCTCGTCACTGCCTGTCTGTACAGACCTCCAGGTCTTCCTTCTATGGTTGGTATTGAGATTAAAGGCATGTGTCTCCAATGCTGGCTGTATCCTTGAACACACAGAGATCTACCTAGCTCTGCCTACCAAGTGCTGGGATTAAAGGCATGCACCACCAATGCCCAGCTTTTGCTATGGCTCTAATAGCTCTGACCCTTGGGCAACTTTATTAACATACAATTAAAATCACATTTCAGTGCAAATAAAATATCACCATATTTCCCCTTTTCTAAAAAAGAAAAAAAGGAAAAAGCTTATAACTAATATAAGAAAAACTATATACAAAAGTACAATAACTATATACAATATATACAAGTAATAAATACCTAAACAATGTCTAATCCATTTGTATTTGACAAATTCAGAGAAAATAATTCCATTATCTATCCTATTTTGGTAAGTCCAAAATGTACCTAATTCACTTTCTATCCTAGTCTTCAACTATAACTACTAATCTACAACTCCCCTAGAGATCCAAAAAGGAAATAATATTAGCTAACAAAAATAAATATAGGAAGTGCATGCAAGCAACTTCCAAAAAATTTGTGAGTTGACAGAAACAGCCAGCTGCCTGGACAGTCAACTGAGGTTTCTCTGCAGTGTTGGGGCATCATCTTCAGCCTATAGGCTTAGCGTATCTGACAGACTCATTTGTGAAGTAGGATGTACACAAGGTCAACAGTTCAGCCTCACATTGGGTGAGAGCGGTCCATGAACCAGAAACACCTGAATTCCACTAGTGTCCTGTCATGATTCAGGATTTTAAATTCTGGAAATTGTTGATGGCTTTTTAATTCAGCTGTCCATTCTTCTTGGCTACGTATGTATGGCTTCATCTCAGCATCTCATTCTTCTCCACATCCCTCTATTAAATGTCAGTCTACTATTGAGAGGTGTGAGCTTAGTTACTCTTCAAGAATAACTGTTTCAGCTGCTGTTCCATTGCACATCAGAAGCCATCAGCCCACTGCCTGTTCAACTGCCTTTGAGGAAAAGGGCACTGTACCTTTTCCATATTGCGAAGGCCACTTCAGGGGTGGTGTCATATTGTCCTGGCCTCAGAAGATGCCTTTTGATAAAGTCATAACCACACTTGTTTTGGCAAGAATCAGTAGTCCTTTGTTTGTCTGTCCTGTTTGTCAGCAGTTGATTTGAGGATACTTTGTTATCCAGTGGCTAACTTTTGCCACAATGAAAGTTAACTCCATATGCAGTTTCTTCAATGCCCATATTTTCTCTGAAGTAGATTGGTACTGCCAGGAGCTGACATGTCTCATAGTCATAACAAAAAACAAAAATTTTCTAAGTTATTAAAACATTTAAATGCCAAATTCTGTAGATCTCTGAAGGGTTTGAAGATGACCTGTCTATCTAAAATATATCTGCTCAATTTTTAAAACATATCTGACTACAAGTTCTATTGTAATGTCTAACTACTAACTTTCAGTTCTTTATATCCTAATAGTTGGTAATAATAACATTCAATTGCATTATATTGTTAAATGAACAGTATAAGTACAATTATAAATATACATATAGCATTTTCAAACAATATCAATTTCAATATATATAATTTGTGTACAATATAAAGCAATCCAATCCAATGTAAAGCATTTAAACTAGTAATTGTCTTTTTCTTTTCTTATTTTTTAAACAAGAATCTTAAATCTAATCTCTTTCCTAACCCTTGACAACTTGTAACCAACCCCCCTAAACAATGAAAATTATCCCAGACCCCAAACCCATTAAAAGACCAAAAAACCACCTGCCCCACACCACCTCTTTGGGAATGTAGGCATCGTATTCTTAAAATTGCTTCCTGCTGGGTATGGGTGAAGTTTTCTTGATCCTGAAAGAAAAATTTTAGGTTAATTGTCAAATTCTAGGAGAGGTAACTATATCCTTCATTATCCAGTCTGTGTGTAGTGCCAAAGTTCAGGGTTTATCTCAAGTCCTTATTCAAGTAGTCTTTGAGACTGGACCATCTCAGCTAGTCATCTCAAAATTGCTCTGAGCACCTTGTAGTTCAAAGCTGATCTGTGGATGATGTTTGTCAGCTTAATGATATTATTATTGTCCACGTGGAATTGTTGTTGTTGTGGGGCCCCATCTTCTTCCTGGAGACTTCAGTTGATGTTAGGCCTGGCCATGATTTCCTGCAGAAAACTGTTAAGAGACTCGAACACAAAGACATATATATGCAGCTAATTGAAGCCTTTTTTCTTTCTAGAATTAGTTAGTACTCTATATGACCATTCATATCTTAACAAAGTTTAAATGTATATCTATCTATCTATCTATCTATCTATCTATCTATCTATCTATATTAATCTTGTAAATTTTGATATAAAATTCATACTTTAAGAAAGGTTTAAAGAATCAGAATAGAATCAACGAGTTGAGATTAGTAATAGAATAGTCCCTTAATTAATTGGGCTTTTCTCCTGTCCCATATCAGAAGATGGCTCTTTCCTTCTGGCATGATACAGGGAGTTTGCATTTTCCTTTTAACAACATGCTTGAGTTTAAAGAAGGAGAGAGCCATTCTCCAACTCCAAAGTCAGCTTTAAATTTTAATTAAACTGGGACTACAAGAAGACCAATAGTGTTAAATTTCTTTAGAGAAGAGCAGAAACAAACATTGAGGAAGACATAATTTTTTTTTAGATGAGCCTGCTGCCATAGGTTTCAGACTTGGCTTTCCGGAGGACCTGGCGCAATTGGTTTTGTGTGCTGTGCTGTGAGCCCTGCTGCAGGGAGTTGAGCAGAGAGCATAGCTGACCTAGGGAACCCTGACAAGGGATATGTGTGGTTTCTGGTTGTTGCTATCTTCATGTTTCTGTTTTTGATGCTTAAGTGATTGATATAATTAATATATTGGATCCTGCCCTGGACTTCCCTTCTGACCAGAGGTGAGTATCTGGGCTGAGCCCGGACCCCATCCCTGGGCACCAGCCACTCCAGGGAAGACCTACCCAACTTGGCCCCAGGTTCTGGCCACCGGGCAGGTTCCCTCCTAGCCCCACCGGGAAGGATCCCCTTCTCCAAGACCCCCAGCAAACCCTGCAATCTCCACGCCCTGCCCCCACGCCCATCTGCCCGAGACCCCAGACACTTCCTGAGACTTAGAGACCAGACCCCAGATCCCATCCTGCCCCGGACTTTTCTTCTGGACCAGAGAGAGAGAGAGAGAGAGAGAGAGAGAGAGAGAGAGCTCCCATCCTGCCCAGACTTCCCTTCTGGACCAAAGAGAGCTCCCATCCTGACCCAGGCTTCCCTTCTGTACAAGAGTGCCCATCCTGCCCTGGACTTCCTGTCTGGACAAGAGCTCCCATCCTTCCCCGGACTTCCCATTTGGACAAGAAAGCTCCCATCTGGACAAGAGAAAGAGACTTCCTGAAATTGTCAGCTCTGTCTGAACCAAGTGCACTGATAAGACCAAGAACAAACCACAAGGAGATGGGCAGATGTCAAGGCAGAAGGACATACAAAAAATGAAGAGCAATACAGTATCACCAGAACCTACCCTGCCTTCAACATCTAGACATGAACATCAAAAATTGGAAGAAGCAGAAGAAAACAGCTTTATGAATAACATCATAAAGAAGATAGAGGCTTGTGTAGAAGAAAAGACAAAAAAAATGGGAAGACCACTAGAAACAACTAGAGGAAAGGGAAAACAAATTAGAAGAAAATAATAAAGTCCTGGAAGAAAACAATAAAGCCCTGGAAGAAAACAATAAAGTACTGAAAGAAAATCAAGAAAAAGCAATGAAACAAATGAAGGAAATAGTCCAAGACCTGAAAAGGGAAATAGAAAAAATGAAGAAGACACAAACAGAGGGAATGTTGGAAATAGAAAATCTGAGTAAAGAAACAGGATCTTCAGATGCAAGTATAACCAACAGAATGAAAGAGATGGAAGAGAGAATCTCTGGCGTTGAAGATACAGTAGAAGAAATAGATTCATCAGTCAAAGAAAACACTAGAGCCAACAAAGTCATGAACCAAAATGTCCATGAAATTTGGGACACCATGAAAAGACCAAACCTATGAATAATAGGGATAGAAGCAGGAGAAGAATACCAATTAAAAGGCACAGAAAATATATTCAACAAGGTGATAGAAGAAAACTTTCCCAACTTAAAGAAGGAAATGCCTATGAAGATACAAGAAGCCTATAGAACACCAAACAGACTAGACCCCCCCCCCAAAAAAAGTCCCTTCACCACATAATAAACAACTAAACGTACAGAATAAAGAAAGAATATTAAGAGCAGCAAAAGACAAAGGTCAAGTGACTTATAAAGGCAAACCCATCAGAAGAACACCCGATTTCTCAATGGAGACTTTGAAAGCCAGAAGGACCTGGACAGATGTCATGCAGACACTAAGAGACCATGGATGCCAGCCCAGACTAATATATCCAGCAAAACTTTCAATCATCATAGACGGAATGAACAAGACATTCCAAGACAAAGCCAGTTTTAAACAATACTTATCCACAAACCCAGCCCTACAGAAAGCACTAGAAGGAAAATTCCAACTTAAGGAAGTTAGATACACCCTCGAAAACACAGGCAATAGATAAAGCCACAGCAGTAAACCCCAAAGAAGAGAAGTACACACACACTATCACCAAAAAATAACAGGGATGAACAATCACTGGTCATTAATATCCCTTAATATCAACGGACTTAATTCAACTATAAAAAGACATAGGCTTACAGAATGGATACGAAAGCAGGACCCATCTTTCTGCTGCATACAAGAAACACACCTCAAATTCAAAGACAGACACTACCTACGAATAAAAGGCTGGAAAAAGACTTTCCAATCAAACGGTCTTAAGAAACACGCGTGCGTAGCCATCCTGATATCCAGCAAATAGAATTCAAACTAAAATCAATCAAATGAGATCAAGAAGGGCATTAGATACTCATCACAGGAAAGATCCACCAAGATGAAATTTCAATTCTGAACATTTATGCCCCAAACACAAGGGCACCCACATATGTAAAAGAAACATTACTAAAGCTTAAATTACATATAAAACCCCACACATTAATAGTGGGAGATGTCAACACCCCACTTTCACCACTGGACAGATCTCCGAAAACGAAACTTTAACAGAGAAATAAAGGATTTAACTGATGTCATGACCCAATTGGACTTAATAGATATAGGTATAGGAATGTAGACAGAACATTCCATCCTAACAAAAAAGATTATACCTTCTTCTCAGCACTCCATGGAACCTTCTGTAAAATTGACCACATACTTGGCAACAAAGCAAATCTCAGCAGATACAAAACAATTGGAATAATCTCCTGTGTTCTATCAGACTACCATGGTTTAAATTTAGATTTCAACAACAACAAAAACTACAGAAAACCTACAATCTCATGGAAACTGAATAATGCTCAACTGGATCACCAATGGGTTAAGGAAGAAATAAAGAAAGAAATTAAAGATTTCCTAGATATCAATGAAAATGAAGACACCACATACCCAAACTTATGGGACACTATGAAAGCAGTGCTAAGAGGGAAATTCATAGCACTAAATGCCTCATAAAGAAGTTGGAGAAATCTCACACTAGTGACTTAACAGCACACCTGAAAGCTCTAGAACAAGAAGAAGCAAAGTCTCCCAGAAAGAATAGATGTCAGGAAATTATCAAAGTGAGAGGTGAAATCAATAAAATAGAAACAAAGAGAACAATACAAAAAATTAATGAAACAAAGAGTTGGTTCTTTGAGAAAATCAACAAGATAGACAAGCTCTTATCCAAACTAACCAAAAGACAGAGAGAGAGAATTCAAATCAACAAAATCAGAAATGAAAAGGAGGACATAACAACAGACATTGAGGAAATCCAAAGAATCATCAGGTCATATTTCAAAAACCTCTACTCCACAAAACTGGAAAACCTAAAAGAAATAGATAATTTTCTGGATAGGTACCACATACCTAAGTTAAATCAAGACCAGATAAACTATTTAAATAGTCCAATAACCCCTAAAGAAATAGAAACAGTCATTAAAAGACTCCCAAACAATAAAAGCCCAGGACCAGATGGTTTCAGCACAGAATTCTACCAGATCTTCAAAGAAGAGTTAATACCAATGCTCTCTAAATTGTTCCACACAATAGAAACAGAAGGAACATTACCAAACTCCTTCTATGAGGCTACAATTACCCTGATTCCTAAACCAAACAAGGATACAACAAAGAAAGAGAACTACAGACCGATCTCCGTCATGAACATTAATGCAAAAATACTCATTAAAATACTGGCAAACAGATTCCAAGAACACATCAAAACAATTATGCACCATGATCAAGTAGGCTTCATCCCAGGGATGCAAGGGTGGTTCAACATACGAAAGTTCGTCAATGTAATACACCATATAAACAAACTCAAAGAAAAAAAAAAACCACATGATCATCTCACTAGATGCAGAAAAGGCATTTGACAAAATCCAACACCTCTTCATAATAAAAGTCTTGGAGCGATCAGGAATACAGGGAACATACCTAAACATAATAAAGGCAATTTACAGCAAGCCAACAGCCAACATCAAATTAAATGGAGAGAAACTCAAAGCAATTCCACTAAAATCAGGAACAAGGCAAGGCTGTCTGCTCTCCCCATACTTATTCAATATAGTACTTGAAGTTCTAGCCAGAGTAAAAGACAATATAAGGAGATTAAGGGGATACAAATTGGAAAGGAAGAAGTCAAGCTTTCCCTATTTGCAGATGACATGATAGTATACTTGAGTGACCCCAAAGATTCCACCCAGGAACTGATGAAGCTTAAAAACACCTTCAGCAACATAGCATGATACAAGATCAACTCAAAAAAAATCAGTAGCCCTTCTATATACAATGGACAAAGAAACTAAGAAAGAAATCAGAGATACATCACCCTTTACAATAGACACAAATGACATAAAATACCTTGGGGTAACACTAACCAAGCAAGTGAAGGACCTATGTGACAAGAACTTTAAGTCCCTGAAAAAAGAAATTGAAGAAGTCAAAAAATGGGAAGATCTCCCATGCTCATGGATAGGCAGGACCAACATAGTAAAATGTCAGTTTTACCAAAAGCAATCTACAGATTCAATGCAATCCCCATCAAAATACCAACACAATTCTTCACAGACCTGAAAAGAACAATACTCAACTTCATATGGAAAAACAAAAACCCAGGATAGCCAAAAGAATCCTTTACAATAAAACAACCTCTGGAGGCATCACGATCCCTGACTTCAAGCTCTACTATAGAGCTACAGTAATAAAAACAGCTTGGTATTGGCATAAAAACTGACATGTGGACCAATGGAATCGAATTGAAGACCCTGACATTAATCCACACACCTATGAACATATAATTTTTGACAAAGAAGCCAAAAGTGTACAATGAAAAAAAGAAAGCATCTTCAACAAATGGTGCTGGCATAACTGGATATCAACGTGTAAAAGGCTGCAAATAGATCCATATCTGTCACCGTGCACAAAACTTAAGTCCAAGTAGATCAAGGATCTCAACATAAATCCAGCTACTCTGAACCTGCTAGAAGAGAAAGTAGGAAGTAGTCTTGAACGCATTAGCATAGGAGATCACTTCCTAAATATAACACCAGTAGCATAGACACTGAGAGAAACAATCAATCAATGGGACCTCTTGAAACTGAGAAGCTTTTGTAGAGCAAAGGATACGGTCAACAAGGCAAAGCGACAGCCTACAGAATGGGAAAAGATCTTCACCAACCCCACATCTGACAGAGGACTGATATCCAAGAATATATAAGGAACTCAAGAAATTAGACATCAAAACGACCAACAGTCCAGTTAAGAAATGGGCTATAGAACTAAACTGAGAGTTCTCAACAGAGGAAACTCAAATGGCTGAAAGACATTTAAGGAATTGCTCAACATCCCTAATCATCAGGGAAATGCAAATCAAAACAACTCTGAGATACCACCTTACACCTGTCAGAATGGCTAAGATCGAAAACACTGAAGACACCATATGCTGGAGAGGATGTGGAACTAGGGGAACTCTCCTCCACTGCTGGTGGGAATGCAAGCTTGTACAACCACTTTGGAAATCAATATGGTGCTTTCTTAGAACATTGAGAATCAATCTCCCCCTAGATCCAGCTATACCACTCTTGGGCATATACCCAAGGAATGCTCAATCATACCACAAGAGCACTTGCTCAGCTATGTTCATATCAGCATTGTTTGTAATAGCCAAAAACTGGAAACAACCTAGATGCCCTTCAACTGAAGAGTGGATAAATAAATTGTGGCACATATACACAATGGAATACTACACAGCAGAGAAAAACAATGACATCATGTGGTTTGCAGGCAAATGGATGGATCTAAAAAAAAATCATCCTGAGTGAGGTAACCCAGACTCAGAAAGACAACTATGGTATGTATTCACTCATAGGAGGATACTAGATGTGGAACAAGGATGACTGGACTGCTACTCACATCACCAGAAAGGCTACCTGGAAAATAGGACCCCAAGAAAGACATGGGGATCACCTAATGACGGAGAAATGGCTGAGATCTACATGAACAACCTGGACATGAGTGGGAGTAATGAAGGGCAAGGGTCAAGGGAAAGAGAGTCCATGGGAGCGGGAGATCCCAGCTGGATTAAGAACAGAGAGGGAGAACAAGGAATAGGAGACCATGGTAAATGAAGACCACATGAGAAAAGGAAGAAACAAAGTGCTAGAGAGGCCCACAGAAATCTGCAAAGATACCCCCACAATAGACTGCTGGTAATGGTCGAGAGACAGCCAGAACTGACCTACTCTGGTGATGGGATGGCCAAACACCCTAATTGTTGTGCTAGAAACCCCATCCAACGACTGAGGGGTCTGGATGCAGAGATCCACGACTCGGCCCCGGGTGGAGCTCCTAGAGTCTGATCAGCGAGAAAGAGGAGGGTTTATATGAGTGAGAATTGTTGAAACCAAAGTTGAATAAAGCGCAGGGACAAATAGCCAAACGAATGGAAACACATGAACTATGAACCAAAGGCTGAGGGGCCCCCAAATGGATCAGGCCCTCTGAATAGGTGAGACAGTTGATTGGCTTTATCTGTTTGGGAGGCATCCAGGCAGTGGGACCTAGTCCTGTGTTCATTGCATGAGTTGACTGTTTGAAGCCTGGGACTTATGCAGGGACGCTTGGCTCAGTCTGGGAGGAGGGGACTGGGCGTGCCTGGATTGAGTCTACCAGGTTGATCTCAGTCCTTGGGGGAGGCCTTGCCCTGGAGGAGGTAGGAAGGGAGGTGGGCTGGGGGGAAGGTAGGTGGGCAGGAGGGGGCAGAACAAGGGGATCCATGGCTGATAGGTAGAACTGAATGGTGTTGTGAAATAAAATAAAAGGAAAAAAAATTTTTTAGATGATATACCCATATGCCATTTTACTCTGTTTCCTGGGATAGATGATTTGTCCCTTTTCTTCAGTTGTCTCATTTGTCCAGTGTTCTTCAGATTCCTTAACCTTCATTCTCCTAAAAGACAAAAGCAAAAACCTTTCCCCAAGACTAATTTTGGGGATGTTCCTTTTTGGCAAGTTATTATCTGATTAAATGAAAAGGCATGTGTTACTGGTATAAGTTAGTTTAAATTGGATGTTCATGGTGGTTGATGAACTATCACCTCCTCTAATTAAGAGGTCTCTCTTGTTCAAATCGAACCTTTATCAATTTTGATGATACCCATAGCTAATCTTCTCCTGTAGAAACAAAAGCAAAACCTCGTCCCCAATGTAACACATACCCTGTTTTCCATTCTGAGGTCAGCACATCCTTAAAGTATATAGGCTGATTTAATTCTGTAGCTTTTTTCTATTATCCAATGTCTCTCTGAAGCTATTGTTCCTTTCTCATTGGCATTGAGAAAATTCAAAGTCAATAGAGCATTATGCAGTCTATTTCTGGGGGGTTTTGTTACCCCTTTCTGTTTATTTAGCATAACCTTTAGAGTTCTGTTTGATCTGTCTATAACTGCTTGACCTGTAGGATTATGTGGTATGCCTGTAATATGCTTTATATTATAATAAGCAAAAAACTGTTTCATTTTAACAGAGACATATGATGGAGCATTGTCTGTTTTGATTTGTGCAGGTATACCCATGATGGCCATAACTTCTAGCAAATGAGTGATTACAGAATCAGCTTTTTTAGAACTCAAAGCCATTGCCCATTGAAATCCTAAATAAGTATGGATGGTATGGTGTACATATTTCAATTTTCCAAATTCTGCAAAGTGAAACACATCCCTCTGCCAGATTTCATTCCTCTGAGTACCCTTTGGGTTACATCCTGCTGGTAATGGCGTTTGATTGTAGAAGGAACAAGTAGGAAAAGTCTTTACTATGTCTTTGGCTTGTTGCCAGGTTATGGAAAAATCCTTTTTTAAACCTTTACTATTGACATAGTGTTTTTATGATATTCTGAGGCCTCCGATGTAGTGGGTAGCCATTCCAGCTTGGATCTGGAAGTTCCAACCCCCATTGAGACTCTGGCAACTGTCACACCTATGAGGCGGGGCCAAGGGAGGTGCCTGGAGACCCGAGAGCTGGATGGGCCAGCTCTCTCTGTGTGCTCTCTCTGTGCCGGGACGCTGAACGGTGAAGGTGGATTGTGTAGAGCTCCTGAGAACACCGCTGGACTGCGATACACCTTCCCCAAACCGTGCGACCTACCTATTACTTAATTTGTGAGTTACGCCATTAAATAAATATCCTTTTAAATACGTGGAGTGGCCAAAATAATTTCTCCAATAGTCCAGCACATTTCCTATCAATAATTTATCAATCTCATCATTGCCTTGTGCTAGAGGGCCTGGCAGACCAGTATGGGATCAAATGCGAGTTATATTTAAAGAATGACTCCTTTTCCTGATTGTGTCTTGTAATTGCATAAATAGTGAAGTTAATTCTGAAGCATCAGGGATAAATTCTGCAGTCTCAATATGTAATATCACTCTTTCAGCATACTGAGAGTCAGTTACTATGTTGAGAGGTTCTGAAAAATCCATTAATAACAACAGAATAGCATACAATTCTGATTTTTGAACTGAATTATAAGGACTTTGAACCACCTTACTTAAATTTTCTGATTTGTAACCTGCCTTTCCTTGTTTGTTGGCATCTGTATAAAATGTACAAAGTCCAGATATGGGTTTTTCCCATACAATTCGAGGCAAGATCCAATCAGCTCTCTTTATAAGATCAATTCTATTGCTTTTGGGATATTTGCTGTTAATTTCTCCCAAAAATTTACTGCAAGCTCTTTGCCAAGGTTCACTTTCTGTCCATAATTTTTCAATGTCCTCCTTAGTTAAAGGTATGACAATTTCTGCTGGGTCTATTCCTGCTAATTGATGAAGTCTCAATTTTCCTTTCCAAATCAAGTCAGAGATTTTTTTCCCACATAAGTTTTTAATTTTTTATTCGGTTTATTTGGTAAAAATATTCATTCTAATACAATATCTTCCCTCTACATTAATATTCCTGTAGGGGAATGCCTAGAAGGTAAAATAACCAAAATGCAATCCAGCTTTGGATCAATATGATCCACGTGCCCTTCATGTACTTTCTTTTCTACCAAGGTCAATTCTTTCTCAGCATCAGGTGATAATTCCCATGGACTATTTAAGTCCTTGTCACCTTCTAAGGTTTTGAACAAATTATTCAGTTCATTTTTTACCCCAACAATAGTTTGTAGATGAGAAATGTCTCCAAATTATCTTTGAAAGTCATTAAGTGTCTGTAGTCTATCTCTCCTAATTTGCACCTTTGGGGATCTAATTTTTTGTAGCTCTATTTTATATCCTAAATAATTAATAGAATCTCCTCTTTGTTTCTTTTCAGGAGCAATTTGTAATTCCCAGCAAGGCAAAATTTTCTTTACTTCTTCAATCATTCTTTCTAAAGTATCTGCATTTGAGTCAGCTAGTAAAATATCATCCATATAATGATAAATCATAGATTTAGGAAATTTTTTACATATCACTTCCAATGGCTGTTGTACAAAATATTGGCACAGAGTTGGGCTATTCAACATTCCCTGTGGGAGGACCCTCCATTGAAATCTTTTAACCGGTTGAGAATTATTATAAGTAGGCACTGTGAAAGCAAATCTTTCTCTGTTCTTTTCATGTAAGGGTGTTAAAAAGAAACAGTCTTTTAAATCAATAACTATGAGAGGCCATCCTTTTGATAACAGAGTAGGCAAAGGAATCCTAGATTGTAGAGAGCCCACTGGTTGAATTACTTTGTTAATTGCTCTAAGGTCTGTTACCATTCTCCATTTACCAGATTTCTTTTTAAAAACAAATACAGAGCCGGGCGTTGGTGGCGCACGCCTTTAATCCCAGCACTCGGGAGGCAGAGCCAGGTGGATCTCTGTGAGTTCAAGGCCAGCCTGGGCTACCAAGTGAGCTCCAGGAAAGGCGCAAAGCTACACAGAGAAACCCTGTCTCGAAAAACCAAAAAAAAAAAAAAAAAAACAAATACAGGAGAAATCCAAAGGCTGGTTGATTCTTTAATATGCTGAGCATTTAACTGTTCTTCTACCAGCTCTTCTAAAGCCTGGAGTTTCTCTGTTGTTAAAAGCCATTGCTGAACCCATACAGGCTTGTCTGTTAACCATTTTAAAGGTAGAGCTGTTGGTGTCTTTTGGAGATCATCAGTTGTTGTGCCCTGTTCTTGTATAATATGGATGGCTGGTGACCACTCAGAATAATGCCTTCTAATATTTCTCTCATAAACATGTACTAGTTTATGATTTGTTTCTGAGATTGGAGGGATGTTAATCTGAGTATTCCATTGTTGCAACATGTCTCAACCCCACAGGTTCATAGCTATGTTAGTCATATATGGTTTTAATTTTCCTCTCTGTCCTTCTAAACCTAGACATTCGAGCCATCTTGCACTCTATTTTACTTGAGATAATGTCCCAATTCCTAACAGTTGAACGTTTACCTCCTGAAGAGGCCAAGTTGGATGCCAAAATTCTGGTGCAATTATGTTAACGTCCGTACCAGACCAGACAACAAAACACCATTTATTTTTATTGTTAATTTTGGTCTTTGTTCATTAATAGAAGTTTGCCAAAAATTTTTCTTTATATTTTTTTCCTGAATTTTCTATTCTCTCTGTTTCATCATCCTGACCAGCATGATTTATTCCAGTAGGCATTTGGTTATTTAATTGCTCTGAGTAGGGGTTTCCTCTACAACTGCAGGAAAGGTTTGAACTGGATTTACTGTGGGGGCCTGCCTGAGGCCCCTCTGGGAGTTTCCCAAAGCCTGAGGCAAAGGATTACCTTGTCTGTCCCTTGTTGATCTACATTCGTTGGTTCAGTGTTTTCCCTTACCACACCTTCTGCATACTCCAGAAGGAAGGGGCATTCTGTTACCAGTGTTCCTTGAAGAAACATTGTTTCTAGGAATGACCTGTCTACAGTCCCTTTTCAAATGTCCTTGCTTTCCACATCCAAAATATCTAACATTCCTCAAACCTTTTGAAATTGCTTCTCCTACCCACATATCATCATGGTCATGAGCCTCAACATTAACCGTGTCTCTAATCCAATCTTCCAAGGGTGCAGATCTTGCCTTTAATGGCCTGATTATTCTCTTGCATGCTGCATTTGCATTCTCAAAAGCCAAAGATTCGATTCTTATCTGACTGGCTTCTGAATTCGGGACCATTCTCTTACTGCTGAAGTCAATCTTTGTAAGAAATCTGTGAAAGATTCTTTTGGGCCCTATATAACCTTTGTAAATGACTCAGTTTTTTTTTCCTGGTTCCTCAACTCTGTCCCATGCATTCAAGGCTGCCATTTGACATATTATTAGAGTTTGGACATCATATAAACATTGTGTTTGTACTGAAGCATATTGGCCTTCTCCAATAAGCTGATCCTGGCAGACTTGTGTTCCTTTATCCCTCCATTGTTTTTCTATATTTTTAGCCTTATTCTTGAACCACATTTTCCACTAGAGGTTTTGTCAGGGTTCTAGAACAACCTATGCCAGCTCCTGCCAGTCCTGTGGTACAATCCTATTATAAGTTGACCAGGTATTTAACATTTGCTTTACATATGAGGAATGCATGCCATAAGATGCTATTGCCTCCTTAAATCTTCGTAAGTCTAACATTTCAATTGGAACCCAAGTAGTTTGTCTATTCTCTTCACCAGGTAGCTGCTCTATGGCTACCAGATAAATTAAGGGTGATTGTGTGAAAACAGGCTTTCTTTTTGTAACCTTATGATCCAATTTTGAAACAACTTCACTGTTAATTTCTTCTGTCTGAATTTGAATTTCTCTATATTTCATTTTTTTTAACAGGTTTTTCTAAAACTGTTATCCTGGCACTTAAATTGACTTTTTAAATACTAAAATGAGGATAAGAAAAGTAATAAGCTGCATAATTCAATCAATATTAATCTTTTTATATAGTTGTTCCATTGTCAGACTGCCTAAAATTTCAAACAAAGCCCAATTTTCTTCCAATGTACACATAAAACCCATTTTTAAATGTGGAAAAAATTCTCTTTTAAATAGTTTCCTTTAAAATATTTGATATCTTAATTGACTTACCAAGTCTGCGTAGAACAGTAGAAATCCAAGGGAATTTCAAAATAGCCACCTAGTGTTTGAGGTGTGAATCCAGAGAGAGAGAGAGAGAGAGAGAGAGAGAGAGAGAGAGAGAGAGAGAGAGAGAGAGCAAGAAAGTATAGCCACAAGTTCTGGCTAAAAGCTTAAATCCAGCCACGTGTTCCCGCTTGAGCCGAGTCAAGCCTTGGCTCTGGCTTCCTTAAGCTCCGACCACGTGCATTGGCTTTGCAGGCGGGCCCTGTTTGCCAGGACAGGCCTGAGTTGTTTGTAGCACTGGCTTTAAGCAAGTAGCTCCAGCTGTGTGCAACAGCTTGGGGCTACAGTCAGTCCAGCCTGAGACCAAGCCGACCTGGGCCGAGCTAGGGAACCAGGCTGCTTAGGCCGGAAACCCGACCTGCGCCAAACCAAGCCAAGTCAAGTGGTTTTTAATGGATTCTTATCACGTTGGGCGCCAAATGTAGATGTAACCAACCGTCTTATTAAAAAAGAAACGCAGAACCAATGGAAAGAAGAAAGCCAAGAGATCAGAGCTAAGAGCCTTACCCTCCTGCTACAGCTAGCCTCTTCAGCCAAGAGACCTCTCTGAAAGAGATCTACTTCCTGTCTGTTTGTCTTTATATAGACTTTTTGTTATGCCCTCTCATTGGTTGTAAACATGACTGCCTTGTTACTGCCTGTCTGTACAGACCTCCAGGTCTTCTATGGTTGGTGTTGAGATTAAAGGCGTGTGTCTCCAATGCTGGCTGTATCCTTAAACACACAGAGATCTACCTAGCTCTGCCTACCAAGTGCTGGGATAAAAGCGTACACCACCAACATCCAGCTTTTGCTATGGCTCTAATAGCTCTGACCCCCGGGCAACTTTATTTATTAACATACAATTAAAATCACATTTCAGTACAAATAAAATATCACCACATTAAAAACGTTAATTTCCGTATAGGTGCGCATATGTGTGTCATCATCTGCAAGTGGAGATCAGAGAGCAGCTTAAGGGAATTGATTCTCTACTTCTATCCTGTGGGTTTGGGCGATGAAAATCAAGTTACCAGTCTTGTAGCAAGCCCCTTCATGTGCTGAGGCATCCTGCTTCCCCTAGAGTTGTTTTTAAAGCAATTAAAGTTAAGTTGTTGCTAGTCCAAAGGAGAATGTTATAAATATGTGTAGATTCCTTAAATCAAAAACTTATACAGGAGGGCCTTGAAAAGTTAGAAACTGGATTACAGTGATGTCACATAACTAACTTCCTAAATATGAATTGGAGAAAATTTTCAGGGGTTAATGATAAAATTTTGACTTTTTTCTTTTATTATTTCAACACTTCATCATACTTTTGGTTGGCATGTTAATTAATAGTGATATTAGCTGTCAAAGCAGATCAAACTGTTACTCGTAATTGTAAAAATGTGTTGACTCAACAGACCAAAATTGAACCCTGTGCTTTTCTGCCAGAGTCAGTTGAATGCTTGTCCTATGTGAATTCGTTTTGCATAATATTATTTGTGCAGTTTTAGATGAAATCTGAAGCAGTGGTACTTCTTGCTGTATACTTTTATCATAATCAAAAGACTCCTGGTCTTCCTGGTTTTCTTGGGATAACTGAAAAGGTGCAGAGGTTAACTAGCCCTAAGTGCTGAGCTGTACCAGTCTGTTGGGAGTCTCCACTGTCTCTTGGTACATCCTGAAGCAAGAGTTTGATTACCAGTTTTGCATTTTTGCAAGGAAGAGATTTCTACATTAGGTGCTAGGCTTGTGGGGGTGGCTAAATACAGGACACCTGACAGCTGGTAAGTGGCATTGGCTGTAGATTGTACATATTGTGCACCCATTATGTAGGGAAGGAAGATGATGTAACTCGTAGACATCGCTACAGAGACTGTACTTTGTAACAGAGTGAGTTATTAGAGGTGGAGAGGCAGGCTTGAGAATATCAAGACAAAAAAATATTCCTGGCTCCTTGGAAGGAGGAACTGAGTTTATCTGAAGAACTCTTGGTCTACAAGAAACTAAATCTTGTTACTCAGGTATAAACAGGAAGTACACCTGGTACATTTGCTAATTAGGTTGTTTGGATGAGGTCATTTCAGTCCCTGCCTAGTTTACCAGGTGTTGAGGTATCACATAATATTGAACCTTTATTTTAGGTCTGATATCACACAAACTTAAATGCATGGAACACCTTATTTTTTATGTTTGTTTATATACCCTGGAAAGTGAATCAATAGTCTTCTTCACATTCTGGGTTTAGCTTTTCCATTCCTCCACTGACAATCAGAGCATCTGTCAGTTATATAAGGTGAAAAGAAAATTACTACATGATTCATCACCAAGAGGGCAGTTTTGTGCACAGTACAGGCTTGGAAATGAATCATTAATTATCCCTTTACATAGCAAATATTCTAATTTATAAGAAGATACAGTATTGCAAATGGACCTCATATGTCCCTACTGAGCATCTGAAATTCCTGAAAATCTGAAAAATGAGAAAGGAACTATGTCTTATCTGTCATTGTGCCTCGAGAACCTGGCATTAAGACTAGAAAATATAAGTAACGATACATAACCATTAAAGAGACTTTACCATGGATCAAATTATCTCTTAAGCAACACGTACCCATTATCCTATTTAATCACACAACTCCTTTATGCATTAAATATTACCATCATTTTAGTTCACTAGATCAAGTGTCAGAAAATCCTTTTCCAAAGGCTGGGAGGTAGATCCTTTAAACTTTATGGGACAGACCGTGTCTGGTGAGATCATGGGACCTCTACACTTGCAGTGCAAAAATAGCCAGAGATGTGATGCACAGGAGATGGAGTGCAGCATCCCAGGCTGTCAGTTGGATTTTGCTCACACATTGTTGCTTGCTAGCTCTGTTTTTGATTACACACCAATGCTTCACTTTAGCTCACATAGTTGACAAAATGCAGGGCAAGATTATAAACCCCAGATCCTGGTTTGTCTGTTTTAAAACCTTTCCTACCTTCTCTGCTATACTGCAATGCAACTTTGTGAATGAAAATTTAAAAAATCCTCTTCTACTCATTTTACTGGATTAAAAAAAAAAGTTGAGTCTGATTTCATAAAGTCCACACATATAAAGAACTTTTAAATATCAATATATATTAAGTTTTAGTACAATAAAAAATCAATCCATTTGGAATATTTTCACTAGATTTCCATCTACTTATTTAGTGAGTTTTATTGAAAAGAAAAGACCAGCTGTGAATGAAAAATGAAGGAAGCTGAGACTAAGAGGCTGGACTTGTCACTGTTCCAATTCCTATCCAAAGTGGTCTCATCTTAATCCATTATAATTTCTTTCTGATTCTGACTATACAATAATGCATTTGACTCTTCCAGGACTGTTCAATCCTGTTCATGTTCCTATTCATTAGATATCAAAATACCTTAGAAACAAGCTGATCTTTTCTCAAATAATTTACAAAAGACCAACTATGTTTTTCACACTTAGTTGAAAAAAATTGCTTCACACCTAGGATATGGCCTTCTAATTTTTAACAACAACAACAAAAAACCACACAGAAGGGGAAAATGATGATACATTTTTACTGTACCTAGAATAATGGCATTTCTGAGATGGTTCAACTATTATTTTCAGTAAACTGAAGGAATGAATAGCTACTGCACTGTTACTTGTAATTCAGAGCTAGTTGGTTTAAAAAAGAAAAAGACATGTGGCATCCGGAAAATGTAATTAATTTGATGGTATAAGCCTTCATAAATTATCAAGTATTCCCAGTAGCAGGCATGAAAAACTTGGAGGGAACATGAGCTGCCTTTAAATTGCTTCGTTTCCTCGAAACCAGAAATATTTTAAGGTGGTTGCACTGCTCTTCATATGAAAGGATGCTCAAACTATTGTCACCACTAATGGTCAATTCCACCTTTAAATAAGGTGGTAGAGATTTAGAGTCACACATAGGCATTAGCGTCTCTAGGCTGTCATTCTTCTTGCTAATGAACTGCAGCTTTTGGAAATTAATTATGGGGGAAAGGTTGATGTTAGCCTCACCAGGAATGAAGTCTCGCAGCTAGCGCGTCAAGGAGGAAGGAGAAAGAAGTGCAAAGGGTCCTCGGGCCCCAGTTCCCAAAGCTCTCCTCTTTTTCTGCTCATTCCTCCAGGCACAAGCCACAGGCTTGATTGCACACTGGGAGAAAACGACAGTGGGAAGGAATTTTAAATATTCACAAGAAGCAAAAAAAGGCAGTCCAAGAAAGACAGAGCAATGTGGTAGCTAGAACAATCCCCAGGGAAGCCAGAGTTCTACATTCTGATCCAGGGTCTCTGGGAAACCATGAATCTAAATCAAGTATTTACATGTTATTTCCAAAATAAATAGATAGCTGACCTTTCAGAGTTTTCCTGATATAAGTTACTTAATCAACATAACACATAGCATAAATCCAACTTCTAAAATAATAAATAATTGAGATTTATATTATGCAAATTGTTTAGGTGGGACATGCAGGTAACCTCTATTATCCTTTGCTACTCCACTATTGACAAAAAAAGTTGTTCATTGAATTGTCATCCTTGCATGATAAAGGCCTAAATTTTCTGTCCATATATTTTTCCAACTTATATGGAAGTTTCCAATGCCTGCATGATTTTTTGAAGTCCCTTTTATTTATTGATTTTTTTTAATTTATTAAGTATGTTGGGGGATTATTTGTTCCACAGTGTCTGTGAAGTGGAGGTCAGAGGACAACTTTGTGAAGTCAGTTTTGTCCACCTACCTTTGTACAGGTTCTGTGAATGGAACTGAGGTTACCTGGCAAGCTGCTTTATCCAGTATGCCATCTAGTAGGCCATCTTGACATCACTGAAGTCTTTTTATTCCTATTTTTTTTTATTATGCAATAAGAGAATTGTGATGGGGGAACTAGAAAATCAGAAGCATAAGTTATATCACTTCGGCCAAAAACATTAAGGTCACAAGAAATCATTTTCAGTCATCCAAAGTATGTTCGGAGTGCAGCGAGGAGCTATTGTGATGATCTAGCCTGCACGAGAGCTGAAATTTGAAGCTTCCCAAGTTCAACTGGTCAGTAGCACAATTCCCTAGGGCTGATTTGCAGACAACTTTACAAAAACATCCTTATCCTCCAGCTCACTAGTGCTGAGAGGAAACAGAAGATCTTCTCAACAGGGCTGCTGAGGTAAAGAACACTAACATTAAAATTTGGGCTGCAGAGAAGGCTGAGTGATTAAAGTCCCAGCCATGGAAGTATGAGAACGAAGTTAGATTCTCAGAGTCAATATAAAAACTAGACAGGCCACCTGTGACAGCCCGACAGAGACAGGGAATCCTAGGGCAAACTGGCTAGCTAGACTAGATGGAATCAACAAGCTATGGATTCAATGAGAGAATCCACCTCTACAAATAAAAAGAGCGATTGAGGAAGATACCAGACACAGACTTCAGTACTCCATATTCATTCACATGTACACACACACACACACACACACACACACACACACACACACACACACATACTTATGTGTACATATGTGTGGGTACCACACACATGGAGAAAAATGTTATTAACATGGTCTTGACTTACTGGCAACATTGGAGTGATGGAAAAACTGTAAAACTCCAAAAATACTTCGAGAATGTCTTCATAAAAATGCTACAATCATTGGTGCCTGAGTATTGGATGAAAGAATTTGCTTGTGTATTTACTTATGATAATTAGAGCACATACTGAATCGGATAGTGACAACTTCCAAAACAAATTGCCCATTTAAATAACAAAAAGACGAAGATGCCCAACCATAGAAGTTGCTTCCTCAGTGAGAATAAGTTAAGATGATGGCGGTGTGTTATACTAGCCTCTGCTGTCAGTCATCCAGGCTTATTGTGGGCAGCAGCACTGTGAATATAAACAGAAATATTCCCTGTTCCTCAGACTCTGCCAAGCTGCTGACACTGTGACCAGCAGTGGCTTACTAGTGGACCAGCTTTAGACACACATGCAGGAAACCACAACCAATTATCTTTATCAGAGCTGGTGGATTATCTGTCATCTATCTGTTATCTATCTATCTATCTATCTATCTATCTATCTATCTATCTATCTATCTACCTATCTACCTATCTACCTATCATCTGTTTGTCTCTGTTTATCTATGCAATCTGCCTCTATCTATCATCTGTTTCTGTTATCTATTTATCATCTATCACCATCTATCCACTTTGTCTTCTCTTTGTCTCTGTCTCTCATTCTGTTCCCCTCTCTTTCATACACACACACACACACACACACACACACAGAGAGAGAGAGAGAGAGAGAGAGAGAGAGAGAGACGAACCTAGCTCCCTCAGCATAGGTCACTTACCAGCTAACTTCGTCTCATAAATTTTTCTTATGTGCACCTGCCAATCAAAGCACCTCCAGTTGCCAGAAGAAGCCAGAAAGATATTGATGAAATAGAAGCTTTCTTAATTTTATACATATACAATTTCCTTTCTTTTTCTTAAAAAAAAAAAAAAAAAAAAAAAAAAAGGATGCCCATTGGAAGTCAGGAGGAAATAACAAAATAGCATCTAGAAATAGAGGAACCTTTCCTAGCTTTGGTGAGAACTGCAAATGTAAAATGGCCATTTTTACCCAGTGTTGAAAGAAAGAGCTACTTGATAAATTATTCTAACTAAAGCCACATTGACCTTAAAAGAAACATGTTTAAATAGAAAGGAAAATATTTGAAAAAGGAGCTATTGGTACACTTTCAAAATTTGTGCAAACAACAAACCAGTTAAAGAGATTGCCTGAATGTCTCAGTTTAGTAAGATATGAAGATTATTTTACTCCAAATATTGTGGAGATTTTTTTTTTTATGTTTCCACAAGGACTAGGTTTGATATCCTATCTCCTCAAATGGATGTCAGTAGATGACAGCACATTAATTTGTCAGCTATAAACAACAGGAGCTGTTTTTGGGAGTGTGGATTCAGATATCCCAGGATGGCAGTAGAGAATACAAATCCAAGACGCTGAACTCACAGATAGAGAGGATGATGTTCAAGGAAGCAAACATCATACTTCCCAAACCTACATTCATCCAAGTCTTGAAATCTTCTGAAATGATAATTTGGATAGGTAGATTCTGGAGAAAACCAGGACCCTGCATTTCTCAGAAGACCCTGGTGCTGCTGGGGCTGGCTTGGTGGACTTCATCCACTGTTGTCAGTGGGAGGAATGAGTCAAAGCTCACCGAGAGTTCCCCTCCTGCTGCACAGAATATCCTGGGCACTTGTCGCACACAGCTTGACTCCTTCTCCTCAGCAGCAACACTCATGTATTTGGTAGTAGACTCTGTGTTCTCCCACAAGCCCAGAAAGGGCTGATTTCCAATTTCTCACTCTCCATAGGACCCTGAATTATCTGCCTTTCCTGTGCCTCAGTTTCCCCGTCTGTAGATCAGTGTGATTGCATTACCTGCCACAAATTCTTTGTCTCTGTTTATTTTTTTTATTGTTCACCTCATTTAACCTGACATAAGTAGACACCCAAAAGTTAAACTTACTATTAAATAACATTGAAGTCTGGTTGATTTTGAGGAATTATTTTTATTTTACAGATATAGAACCTGAGACCTAGGAAAAAATAAGAGCAGAGTTAAATTTATCCATCTGTTTTACTGCCTGGCACACCAAGACCTGTTCATCAAGCAGACACATCATCTACTTGTTCAAAGGGGAAGAAAGGTGCACAGGCTGCGCAATTCTTCACCTTCAGTTCTGAAGGCTATCACTACTTATTTATTTATATTTGTTGTGCTAAGGATGAAACCCAGAGCCCCACACATGCTAGGCTTTGTACTAAGCCTCACCCCCAGTCTGCCTTCAATGGAGAACAAGGATCATGTTGTCAGCTGACTCTTAAATGTGCAGTTCAAATCACACAGGTTAAATCATTGGCCAGTGACCTCCTAGTTACACACTTGTCAGCTTTAAGACTTGGTCTCAAGTTGGACTGACTCCAAAACTGGGGTGAGGCACCAGAAGAGAGTCTCTACAGGGAGGAATTAGGGGATCCATACTCAGGTCTGTAGGGCAAGGCAATATGTGCCTCACAGTGTCAGTGTCCAAATACCCCAGCAAGTGAATATACATCAGTGACTGGCCATCCAACATGTCAAGATGAATAGAAAAAGAGGATAACACTCGTTTTCACTTCACAACAAACTTTATTATGTTTTGATTGGCTGGATCTTTCTCTATTGTAGGCACCAGAAGAGAGAAAAAAATTAAAACTTCAGTATTACCTCCCCTACCCCCGCCAGGGTTTCAGGCTGTATCTGTTCACTCTCCATGGCCCCTCCCCTCTGTTTTATACCTGCCTCTCAAAGGAGCATCAGCATCATGTCCTTATACCTCACATTACACCTCCATGCTTGCTTGAGCTCTTTTGTGATTCACCATAAACAAGTGAGTCTCTTAAGGATTAGTGGGTGATTTACAATTCTCTGATATTTTCACAGGGGAGATGAAGAGAAGATGTACATTGGAAACACTTCAGCAAAGTGCTCAGGAAATCCTCCTCTAATTTTCCTTTTCTCCACCCTGCTCACTGGTGTCATTGGCCCCCCACTTCTTATTTCACCATTGTGCTCAGATGGGCATGGTTCTCCCCTTCCACCGTGAGGAACCCGGGGATCGAAGTCAGGTCACCAGGCTCGCTAGCAAATGCTTTTCCCTGTTGAACCATTTCACAGAACCTTCCCCACTTTTCTCAAATAGCCCCACGTAGAGGTCTTATGCTCTCTGTCTGACTTAGGCGTCTGGACATATGTTGGAGATGCAGTTATCAGGACCTACCTCTTCTGGAAGATGATTCAGTTCTGGCTGTTTGTGGCCAATCTTCCTTCCTCTGCTTCTGTCTATCTGTCATAAAACATTTGGAGGGTGTGCCTGTTTGGTAATACTGGCCATTATGCTCTCCCTAATCATGCAGTGGTGCTTGTATATTATTACATTAAAATAAGAGTCTTGGAAGTGTGGCCCAGGGATAGAGCACTTTCCTCCCATTGCACACACTAGCTCTGGGTTCTATCCCTAGAACCAAAAAATGTTTACAAAGAATTCTAACTATGTTACTTTGATTTGGGAGTGGGGTTCCAGATGCAAGCAAGCACTTATCTTCACTTCTTATATTACCTTGGAACACTTTAAAAAAAAACAAACTCTAATAATACTATTTATTCTTCATGTATATTCAGACGGACCAATCTGTCTTGAACTGCATTACCTTTAGAGTGTATGTGCCTGCTCTCCGTTTGCTGTGTAGCAAACACCTTAACAACAAGCAGTTACTTCTGGTTTAATTCCAGTTCTTCGTGCGTGTGTGCTGGAATAGTGCCAGTAACATCGCGGATGGCAGATGCTTGTTGAATGTGTGAGAACAAAAGCTCGGCTTCTTAGCTGGGGTTAAATCCAAGCATCAGCCATGCCCGCATCTCTCTATTAGGCCAATAACACACCCAGCCTCCACCCTACAATGGCAAGCGATTCTGTGCTCCAGAAACGCGGCAGGACAGGTAAAGATTTTCCCTCTGATGGCTCAATAGTTGTCGCTTCTACTCCCTTGTGGAAGAAGGGTGAGCCACAAAGTGACCGGGCTCCCTCCACATTGATTAGCAGTCTCCTGCAGCACAGCTCTTTCCACGGGAGGGCAGGTGCCACAACTGTTTTGCTGCTTAGCAGGAGGTGCTGTCTTGATGCCCAAGACCTCGGTGACACCAGCAGCGCAGAAGGAGAGCTGGCTTTCCCCACACAGGTTTAACTGATTAAGCCACGAGTCCCCACAGCGGCCGTGCAAGAAGGGCCCCTGGGACTCACCGCAGCCAACTTTCTCATTTATAGGTTTCCTTTTCTGTGATGCTTGACATATTTAAGGCTGGCCTGGGGAACACTCTCAGATGCTAGCCTCCGGAGGAGGGAGTTGTATTAAGCATCTGTCGTAGGCTGAGTGTAGAGAATCCTGCCCAGTACTTCACTCTTGTTTTATCTTTTCCAACTCCCGTTTCTGGGAAGCACAGAGCACTCTCTACCCCTGTGAAAGAAACTAGGCACATACAGATCAAATGTGCTTCTCATTAAATATAATTAAAACCCAGCTGTTCTGTTTCGGTTAAAGACAGTCTCATTCTAAGACCTGGAAATGAAATGATACTTGTTTTGTATCAATGACAGCATTTTTGAGGAAGGGAATCATATGTAAGTCAAACTGTTAGATGCCAGGCACCATTTTTAAGTGTAGATCTGGAGTGGTTCTTTTCTGAATTCTTGTTTTCAGATTGCTAAGCAAGGTTTTAGGAAGCCATATTTGCATGACAAGTTGGAGGAAGTGTGGGGTTAGTTTCCTTGTTATTCTATTTTCCCCAAAGACATTGGATTTATTATTGGCCTTAATCATTGGTCTGTAGGATTTTTTTTTCCATCTTAATTCTGAGAGATACTGAAAATCATTATGACTGAAATTACCAATTTACAGGGCTTTAACTTTTTATTACAGCATGTTTTTACTTTTAAAATGTATTTACACAGTACAAAGATATGGAAAGGGATGAAGAATATCCTCTACATGAAAAGAAATTGAACAACACACCATGTCTTAAAACAAATTTCAAATTAATAATGGTGCTTTATTGTATTTTTTAAAAAGTTGTGCTTGTTTTGATAATTCACAAACATGAAGTAGTCCAATTTTTATTTATCAGTTTCCCTTCATTTTCAAGATGGATCTGGGAGTTGATTTTAATTTCTATCTACTGCAAAGTACAAAACAAGTTGAAGTCAAATTAGAATGGAGTTGTATGTCTACCTCCCATAAAGAGCCAGCTGAGCACCAGATGCGTCTTCCTCAGTATGCCTTTAACCACTTCCAAGATCAGCCATGGCTTTGCAGGCAAAAAAGCCCTGATTGGTTCACTGTGTAGATACGAAAAACAACTGCAGCGTGTTCATTAGGAATTCTCCATCAAATCATCCAGTCCTCCATACACGTAACCAGTCCCGTCATCCCACCTGCAAAGAAAGTTCCTCCTTCTCACTGCTCAGAAGAAACGTCTCTTAAGCACTCAGGGCTTTCTTGCTTGGACACTTAAGTTCACTATTCTGACTTTCCAGTTTGCCAATCAAGCAGGCTTGTAAATTCATTTTCTGCAGTACGCCCCTGCCTCATGTAGGCTTCTGTCCACGGTTCTGTGAACACAGACCTCTGATCTATTACGTGCTAACTTCCCTGTCCAATCCTTCTTGAGCGTGTGCCACTCCAGCATCTCACTAAAAAGGCATCTGCAGCCATTCTTTTTTCCAGGAAGTGTCGCACTGACACATCACCAGTTGTGTACACATAACAAGAATAAGACTTTTTATCAGCACTTAACTCCACAAGGAACATTAAAAACAAAAAAGGAGGCAGGGTCTTATTTTGTTTTGTAGAACCAAGATTTCTTGCCTGGGGATTTTCCTAAGAAGTCTCTCCTTACAGGTGCTGACCTTCCCCTAACCTCATGGCACCAAAGGAGTATTCCCTCCAAGTTACCTAGAGTAGCACAGACTTGGAAAACCAAGTATGGAAAATACTTACTGAAGAGTTTTCTGTTAACTTGGGTGTTTGTAAATTTGTTATAGAAACCAAATCACAGTGATAAACATGTGTTGAATGTAGCCAAAAAAGCAGGCTTCAGAGAAAGCAACGGCAGACAGATGTGACTGCCGGGTGCTTAAAGCGGTGGTGACATCCTCGCAGCAGGAAATTAAGTCCCAAGAAAATCATTACTATATTTTAAAAACAACCATCAAAAATAACAAAAAATGCTCATTCGCAACAACTCATACAAATCAACCTGAAGAAAAGCCACAATTCCAGTCTAGTCAGGCTTCCTGGGAGGCCTTAGGCAATCCTTCACGGATTTCTAAAGATCAATATTTAAGCAGCATCAAGAAAACAAATATAGAGATTTTTTCTTCTCTTTCCTATTTGTGAAATCACCACAGGCCTTCACAGAACAAAGTAGGAAATAAGAGGAAAAATCATTTCCCAACATGAAGAGAAAATAAGGCATTGGGGAGGGGAGGCTGAAGAGAGATTTTTATAGATCTTACCAGTAAGTTTTACTGATATCTAAGAGCCAATTTTCAGGGCTGTTTCTTAAGTGATTTAAAAGTAAATCTCTAACTAAAATGGTCTTGGTATGAGTCTCTATCTAAACTATCTCCTACGGCTGATAATGCTGCTTTGGAGGTTATAGAGCCTTCAGGAGTTTGGGACTGGGGAGAAGGCAGGGAGGGGGCAGCTGGTATTTGAAGATACAGCACAATATAGTCTAGCTATGCTTCCCTGGCATGATGGGACCAGCCCCCTCATGCTCCATTAGCACACAGAACCACTCCTCTTCCCACACTGTCCTCCGGCATAACGGGTTTAACACCTCAAAACCTAGAGGCAAAATATGCCTTGCCTCCTCTTTAAATTGCTTCTGCTGGGTATTTCATTACAACAATGAGAACATTCATTAATATGTGAATTGTCACTAACTCTGGAAGGGTTGAAGCCACAGGTACAATTTTTATGTGCATGGTCCAGAAATGAGCAGAAGCTGGTCCTGTCTCTGCCAAGGCTCCTAGAGAACCATCTACTTGAATGCTTACCCTTAGCTCTAGTAGGCTAGTCTGTTTCTCATTCTTCCCCTCCAGTGTTACATCCCACTTAAATGATTCTATCAATTTTTTTATGGCTAGGGATGGCTATTTGATTCTCTTACAAATATCTCTTACTCAAATGTAACTATTTATCTTCAATTAGACATTATCATTTTTGATAGACACAAAGGTCCATCAATCTCAGTATATTCAAAATTAACCTACCACATTTTTCTGTAAATGAGATAAGCCTATTCAAAGGTATTCATATAAAAAAGGCATAACAAAAAGTATGTGGACTCCCAGAGACAAATGTGGACTAGTCAACAAGTAGACTGGAAAGCCAGGGATCAGGCTTTTTCCTCTAAGGGGTTTGATTCTTTACGTCCTGTCAGGCTATCCCTTCCTGTTTTCCAAGGGCTGTGGTAACTTCAAATTATGTTTCGTATTGATCTTGCACTCACGTTTAAAAGATGATCTGACTGTAATAATAATAAATAAAACCTTGAGGGAAGTGACCCAGGATAAGGCTACCAGACAACACAGGTCCCACAATTCATGACCAGAAACAGGAAGCTGGCAGTAGATGTGAGCTTACCCAGGGTAAGGCCCACAGAGAACCACGTGAGATGGTAGCAGAGGAAGGAACCAGCCTGGAGAGAGGTGCTGAGCCCCGGAGAGTCACTTTTACTACAGAGAGCACTGGAGTCAGTGACTTTCAATACCAGTTTCACCTCGGCCCTACTACGACTGAGCCCTCTCATAAACATCGCAAATGCCTCCACTAAAAGAAGAAACATTACCCAGTATTACAGAGAACCACAAGGGGTCAAAGTAGAGGGAGTAAATGACTTTGGAGTTCTCATTCTCAACTGGAACATCTACAACAGTCTCTACCACCATAAAAGAAGGGGCAGACAGGCTGTACAAATCGGAGAACTGTGAGGACTGCTACAAGATCTGTTATCTTCTGGACGAGGCAAGGATGTCATACAACTGAATTCTCAAAACTATGGTTGCCACACAAAACCAGGCCAGTCAATACGCCACCACATATAGAAGAGGGGCTCACAAGGACATTCAAGTTGGCTGCAGAGTGAGTGGAAGTCAGAGTCTTGCAGGGGCATGTCATCTGACAACACTTATGGGCAACACTAATTGGACTAGGTAGAACACACACACACACACACACACACACACACACACACCTAGTAAAGAAAGAAGACATAAATTTGAGAGGATAATATTTGAGAGAGGACACATGGAAGGAGTTAGAGGGGAAGGTGTTGGATACTATGAAAATGCATTGTATGTATGTAGAAAATTCTCAAAAATCAATAAAATTGTTTTAAAAAGAAACTCAAACAATAAACTAGCTCCAGATACACAAGTCCCAACATAGGAACAAAAACAAATAAAAACAAAAACCAGGTCTCCAAACCTATTAATACCCTAGTGATGGACACTTACAAGAAAACAATATCAGTGACTGAAGACAAAATAGTGGAACTGGATCATTTAATAAAAGCCAATGATTATTTCTTAAGAGTATGAACAGAGCATACAGAAAAGACAAAATATTCAAATTAGGGACATAGGAAGTAAAGTGCACTATATTAAAGCTTAGGTAATTGCTGTGGATATTGCTTTGTATAAATAAAATGCTGATTGGCCAGTAGCTAGGCAGGAAGTATAGGCAGGACAAGCAGAGAAGAGAATTCTGGGAAGTGGAAGGCTGAGGCAGGAGACACTGCCATCTGTCACAATGAGAAGCAGATGTTAAGATACCGGTAAGCCACAGCCACATGGCAACTTATAGATTAATAGAAATGGGTTGATTTAAGATATAAGAACAATTAGCAAGAAGCCTGCCACGGCCATATAGTCTCTAAGCAATATAAGTCTCTGTGTGTTTACTTGGTTGGGTCTGAGTGGCTGCGGGACTGGTAGGTGAGAGAGATTTGTCCTGACCTTGGGCCAGGCAGGACCAGGAAAACTCTAGCTACAAATGGTGCAACGGGTTGGCAAGAGTTTCCACCTTAAAACCTGAGAAAAAAGATTCTAAAACGGAGCTAAAACCAGCTTCCTAGTTGTCTGTCTCAAGTTAGCGGCAGCCTGCAGGTTTGAGCTACTCTATGGTAGATTCTTGGTGTGTGGGCTTCACCTACGCTATGTTACACAGAAGTGTCTCCAAGCTGCTCACTATGGGGTGTGTTGGATATAGTTTTTGCTAATTAAAAAAAAAAAAAAAGAGGTTTCTGGGCTACATGCTGCTTTGATAAAAGCATAGACCTACTGTTTCTAAGAATTGATGGCTCCCAGAGCTGACGGTAAATGTACCACTGCCATGTTGGGAAGCTGAGGTGGGCGGAGCCACCAGCCAAAACTGCCTTTTCAGTCCTAGTAATGCTTCAGTTTAAAGCAATAGATTCACAATAAGACAGATTCAGATGGAACAAGACTTTAAATGCTTTAAAATGTGTGTAAAAATGTTCGTAGGCTTGAAAGAGAGAGAAAAAGGAATATATAGTTATAAAAAAATAGTTTTTAAAAATAAAGTCTTTAAAGAGACAGTAAAGGCAGTATAAAAAATAAGACACGTAAAGATGGATATTACACAGAGAATCTGGATTGTGTTGTCTTTGGGATTTTTAGCTGCAGAAAAACATTTGATCATAAAAGCTGTTGAGTTAAGCCTATATGTATATTTTACAGGTACCTTGACTTCAAAATTTGGATCTAAGGTTATGTTGCTTTCAAAAGGAGGCTCTGCTTTTGTTTCCACAGAAAGCCAGAGGCTATGGATTTGTTCCAGATTAAGATACATTAGGCTTGACCAGCCAAGACCCCCTAAAATGTCTTTGATGATACCATGGCCCAGATGATCCAACATCCAGAATGGTTTCAAGGCAACTGGCTCAGATGATACACCCTCACAGACTACTCCTTAGTCCTAAAATCTTCTTTGTGTCCCCATAAGATACAGCACCCCCTCCAGCAGAAAGTAGTAAGAGAAGCTACGCCCAAATTCCCAAATATACCTGGCTTTGGAGATGGAATTGGCTCACTCCTTCTCTAAACGCAAGCATATTACTAAAAGAAAAGGTTAAGAGATTCTTGTGTCCCTTATCAGAAGAGCCCTCTGGTGTGGGTCAGAGAAAAACCAATATTTTTATTTAAAACCGGTTGATTACAAATGCAATCTCTTTCTAAAGAAGAAAAGGGGACAGTTTAGATATGACAGGATGAAAGGGTAGATTAATGAACCTACTTTTAAAGAGTAACAACTTGTTTAAAATGTTTTACATTGCTATGGATTTTAGTTTATTGATACAAGTTTAAACTTAATTTTGTTATACTGTATATTTATATATATATATTCTCATTTGAGGTACTATGTTTATGTAACTCATTCAAAATTGTAATGGATAATTAAGAAATAGATAAATAATTAGTCATCTATGATAATCATATTTATAGCTATGTTAGTTAAGTCTTATAGGTATATATACATAGATATATTTCAGATAGGTAATCTTCAAACACTTCAAAGACCTACAGAATATGGCATTTAAAATGTTTTAAAAATTTAGACTTTCTGGACAGTGAGACATGTCTGCTACTGGCAGCACCAGATTTACTTCAGAGAGGATGGGCATTGAAGACACTCTATGTAGAGTTTATCTTCACCTTGGCAAAAATAGCCATTTGGGCAAGAAACTGTTCTTGCCTGGACTGCTTGATTGACTGTACATGCAGGACCCATAGGAAGGTGACCACTGAACTTTGCTTGGCAAAATGGTCCTTCAGGTTCCTGCTTTGAAGAGGAAACTGCCAGACATTCTACAGGACAAAGAGAGAAGTGACTGAGAGACTCTAGGCCTGTGGGCTAAAGACAGATGCCCCAACTTTACAGAGGAAATTTGAATGACTGTCCAGGCTGCCAGCTGTCTCTGTCTACTCTTGAAAGACTCCCGAAAGTTGCTTGCATCCTTCTCCCTTTTCTCAGGTAATAGTATATCCTTCTGGGGTCTTTGATGTAGTTGAAGACTAAATAGATATAATTTCCTTAGTTATAATAAAACATAAGTTAGATATGAAACCTTAGACTCACAAATTCAGGATAGGTAGGATATCTTCTTTAATTCTGCCAAATACAAATAGACTAGATATTATAAATAGACTAGATATTGTAACTGTAATTCTTGCTTGATAATTGTTTTGGTATAAGTAATTTTACTATGTGAAAGTTAAAGCCTTCCTTTAAAAAAAAAAAAAAAGAAAAGAAAAGGGGAAGTGCTGTGGATATCGCTCTGTATAAATAAAATGCTGATTGGCCAGTAGCCAGGCAGGAAGTATAGGCAGGACAAGCAGAGAAGAGAATTCTGGGAAGTGGAAGGCTGAGGCAGGAGACACTGCCATCTGTCACAATGAGAAGCAGATGTTAAGATACTGGTAAGCCACCAGCCATGTGTCAACTTATAGATTAATAGAAATGGGTTGATTTAGGATATTAGAACAGTTAGCAAGAAGCCTGTCATGGCCATATATATAGGCAATATAAGTCTCTGTGTGTTTACTTGGTTGGGTCTGCGTGGCTATGGGACTGGCGGGTGACAGAGATTTGTCCTGACCTTGGGCCAGGCAGGACCAGGAAAACTCTAGCTACAGATAATATCTTCAATAAATTCCATAGAAGAAACTTTCTAATGCTTCAAGAGTGAGATGTCCATGCTGGTATAGGAGTCCTACAGAACATCAAAAAAGACAGGATCAGAAAAGAAACCCCATAAAAACTATGATGGTTAAAACACTAAAAACAAAATTTAAAAGGATAAAAATACTTAAAAGCCTTAAACAAGTGTTTCCTCCCACTATCTTGCTTGCTTAATAGTTTCTTTTCTTTTCTGTATTTTTTTGATGCTTTTAACTTCTGACTCACCGAACCATGAATAAATGAGAAGCGTCCTTTGAAAAACTGAGTTACCTTCAGGTTTACTATGGTTAAAAGAATCTTTACTTCATTAGCACCCTTGATTACCTCAAAAGTCAGCAAGGTGTTTCAGGATGACAACAGTGTGATCTTCCGAGACTATCTGTGTCAAAACTGTAGTTACACTAACTCAATAAAACACCTCACAACAATATGCCATATTCCTTTTGGATAATGAACTTGAGGCTGCTAAAATTTCCATCTCACAGTTTCTCTGTATAGTATTAGATATTCTGAATAAACAAAAATGAAAGTTCTAAAGACAAAAAACACTGAAAACACAGAATAAATTATGGGTATTAAAAGCAACAAGAAAAATGGTTTAAGTCATTTATAAAGGCAGGCCTAATCAGAATGACACATGATTATTTTGTAGAAAAGTTTCAAGTCATACATGCCTGGAAATTACTTATTCCAACATCTGAAATCCTGTAACTGCCAACCCCAAGTGTTATAACCAGAAAAACTAGCTATTAAAAATAAAAAGATAAATAAAAATCTGCTAGAGGACCTGATATGGTACTGAACACCTCTAATTCCATCACTTTGGAGGCAAAGATAAGCAGATATTTTTGAATTCTTAGCCAGCATGGTCTACATAGTGAGTTCCAGACCACCCAGGACTGCAAACTGAGACTTTGTCTTAAAAATCAAACAAACAAAAAACCTGCCAGGATAATGATGGACTAAAAGGGCCGCATTGTGAACTAAAGGGATTTATAAACACCAGTCCAACTCTAAGGAAGTGGGAGGAATGCTTCAGATTGAAAGACAACAAATGTATTTAAGAGGCCACAGGGAGACATAAACAATACCAAGACAGTTAATCAAGAGTCCTAAGAAAGCAGCTAAAAATTAAGAACATAACAGGGTTTAATATGTTTTTCAATAATAATGTTGAAAATTAAGTTTTGATTCCCCAATTAAAAATGCAAACTAGCAGGGAGATTAAAAAACAGGACCAATCTTTTTGCTGTCTCCTAGAAACATACCTCACCAGGAAACAGACACTGCCTCAAGATAAAAGGACGAAAACAGTTATTTCAACCGAATGGGACTAGGAACAAAGCATGTATAGTTAGTTATTCTAGTATCTGACAAAAGAGTCTTCATACAAAAGCTACCTCACTGATTTAAAGAAAATCACTTTCTAGTCATCAACAGAACAATCCATCAAGAACATACTAGAATTAAAAACATACATGCACTGTCTTGGTTAGGGTTTCTTTTTCTGTGATGAAAAGCCATGACCAAAAGCAAGTGGGGGAGGAAAGGATTTGTTTATTTGGTTTACATTTCTCTAACTGTTCATCACCAAAGGAAGTCATGACAGTAACTCTAATGGGGCAGGAACCTGGAGGCAGGAGCTAATTTAGACGCCATGGAGGGATGCTGCTTATTGGCTTGCTCCCTATGGCTTGTTCTGCCTGCTTTCTTATAGAACTCAGACTATAAGGTTCTGCCCAGGGATGGCACCACTCACAATGGCCCAGGCCCTCCCACATTGCATGAGATCATCTGCATGAGACTGCCCTAGGCACTCTGCATATGTCATAGTTGTGTAGCTTGGTCTTTTTATGGCACTCCTAACAGTGGGAGCAGGTGCTGTTTCTGACTCTTTTTCTGACTTTTGGGACCCTACTCTTCATTCTGAGTCACTTTGCTCAGCCTTAATACATGGGAGGTGCTTACTCTTACTACAACTTGATATGCCATGCTTTGTTGATATCCGTGAGAAACCTGCCCTTTCCTCAACAGAAAGGGAGGAGGAGCCTATTGTGGGATGGAAACACAAGGGAGGTGGGAGGAGTGACTGGGAGGAAAGCAGAAAGGGGATACTGTGGCCAGGATGTAAAACAAACAAAGAAAGAAAAGAAAATACCCTACAGGCCTGTCTGTAGCTCAATCTTACTGAGGCATTTTCTTAACTGGGGTATCCTCCCCTTCAATGACTCTAGCTTGTATCAAGTTGACATAAAACTACCTAGCACATGAACCAAACATGGGGATACCCAATCTCAGAAAACAAATGCTACTATGTAAAGCCATGGGTTAATTCCAGCACAGTGGGAGTCCACAGCTTCAATACTCCGTTTTCACCAATAGGTCAGTTGGGTAAAAATTGTACAGAGAAACACCAGAGTTAAATGATACTATGCATAAAATGAACATATCAGACATCTAAAGAACATTCCTCCAAAGCACCAAATAATGCATATTCTTCTCAGCAGCCCATGAACAATTTTTTTCAGAACTGATCATATATTAGTTCACAGAGCAAGCCTCAACAAATGTCAGGAGATTGAAATAACACACTCCATTCTAATATCATGGGATAAAATTATGTATAAACAGAAATGCAAAATTACAGAAAGCACACAAACTTGAGAAGATCAAAAAACATACCATTGAATCATAAATTGGTCACTGGAGAAATCAAGAAAGAAAATTTAAAAATTCCTACAACTGGATGAAGCTGAAATATAGCATACCAAAACTGATGGCACCTAGTGAAAACAGTTCCCAGAGGAAGGCCTATAGCACTAAACTCTTAAATTGAAAAAAAAAAAGAAAAAAAATCAGTGAGAACTCAAGTAACCTAAAGATGTACCTGAAGGACTTAGAAAAAACAAGAACAAAACAACTCCAAAGCCATGACAGATAGAAATGATTAAAATCAAGGCAGAAGTTAATGAAAACAAAGAATCAATTAAACAAAAAATTGACTCTTTGAAAAAATATTTACAAATCTTAAGTCAAATTATCCAGAGAAAGAGGGAATGAGCAAGAACACCAAAATTAACAAAGTTAGAGATGAAAAGGGAGAAACTACAACATAAACAATTAGTTTTTTTAAAAGAGGAGTCTCTTAAATATCAATATTCAACTCCCTAAAGTAAATAAAACAATAGAAGGAAATACAAGGATATAAACAGGAAAAGAATTCAAAGTACTCCTGTTTGTACATAGTGTGTTCTGTAAAATAGAACCTAAAGATGCCACCAAAACACCCTCAGAACTGATTAACACTTGTAGATGTAACCAACCATCTTATTAAATAAGAAACACAGAAACAATGCAAAGAAGAAAGCCAAGAGGTCAGAGCTAAGAGCTAAAACCTAACCCTTCCTACTGCGGTGGTCCTACCTCTATGAACCAGAGCTAATTCCTGTGTGTCTGTCTTTTTATAGTGTTTCTGTTTTGCCTTCTCATTGGTTGTAAACCCAACCACATGCATGCCTCATCACGACCTGTCTGTATAGACCTCCAGGTTTTCTATTGATTGGTATTGAGATTAAAGGCAGGTGTATCCAATACTGGCTGTATCCCTGAACACACAGACTTACCTAGCTCTGCCTACCAAGTGCTGGGATTACAAGCATACGCCACCACTGCCCTGCTTTCCTATGGCTTGCTAATAGCTCTGACCTCCGGGCAACTTTATTTATTAACATACAAATAACATTTAAATAAAATATCACCATAAACACTTCCACCTAAGTTGCAGGTTAGAAAATTAACACAAATATCAATAGCTTTCCTGTACATCAGTGATAAACATACTGAAAAAGAAACTGAGAAAATGATACAATAGTCACAACAAACAAAAACTTGGAATTAATCTAATCAAGGAAACAGAAGACAACCACAATAAAAATTTTAAGACACTGCAAAAAGGATATTAAGGAAAATAGAAGAGGATGTAAAGTACTTTCCATACTCAGTAATTGGAAGAATTAATATTCTGAAAATAACCATGTTACCAAAAGCGGTCTATATATTCAGTGCAATTCCAGGGCATTCTTCATAAATAGAAATAACCTCAAAATCCATGAGGAATCACAAAAAAATCTTTGGTAGCCAAAGCCCTTCTGAGCAGAATGAATGCAACTGGAGCCATTGCCAGACCTGATTTCAAATTATACTACAGAACGGTAGTAATAAAGCAGGGTGATACTGGTACAAACACACACAGAGAGATTAATGGAATAGAATAGAGGAGTGAAATAGAAATTCATGGTACCACACTGCATGATTTTTTATTAAAAAAATATATATATATATATACATTGAAGAAAAGACAGAATCTTCAACAAATGGTTCTGAGGAACCCAGATTTCAAATTTGAGAAAAATGAAACTTGATTCTTACCATCACCCTGTGAAAATTCAACACCAAATGATTCAAGGACTTTAACATAAGCTTGGATACCCTGAAACTGCTTGAGAAAAAATTAAGGATTATCCTTCAACTTAGAATTGTCCTTAGATAAGAACTTTCTGACCAGGACTCTGATAACCTAGGAAATAAGACCAACAACTGACAAATGGGACATCATGAAACTGGAATGTTTCTGTACAGCAAAGGAAACTGTCAACCAAGTGAAAAAGCAGCCCACAAAATGGTAGAAAATCATTCCCAGCTGTACATAGGACAGAAGGTTAGTATCTAGAACATACAGAGAACTTAAACAAACAAAAACAACAAAACCAACTAAACAGTAAGGAAACAACCAACCTAATAAAAAAAATGGACTATGGAGCTGAGCAGAAAGTTCTCAAAAGAATAGGCACAATGGCTAGGAAACACGTGGAGAATTTCAACATCCTTGGCTATCAGAGATATGCAGATTTAAACTACTTTAGGATTCCATCTCACCCTAGTCAGAATGATGGTCACCAGGGATACAAGTGCGAACAAATGCTGAAGGGACTGTGGGAAAGAGGAACCTTATATACTGTTGGTGCCAGTGGAAACCAATTGCAAGCAATACAGAAATTAGCTAGAATGTTTCTCAAAAAGCTAGAAATAAAGGTACTATATACCACTCCTGTACATATACCTAAAGAATAGCATATCCTACTCAGAGATACTTGCATGTCCATGTCCATTGCTGCTCTAGTCACAATAATTACGAAATGAGATCAAGCTAAATGTTTATCCACAGAGGAACAGAAAAAGAAAATATGATTTGCTTGTAAATAAAAAAAAAATTTTTGCTTGTAAATAAAAAATAAACTGTAAATAAAAATTTAATGATGATATTTGCAGGTAAATGAAAGGAACTGGAAAAGGAATGCTAAATGAGGTCCTACCCAAGGCCCCAAGCTGAAACACCACATATTGTGACTAATATTCGAATCTTAAATTCAAATCTTTTGTTTTATGAGTTTAAGTTAGAACACATTTGGAATTCAGAAAGCTATAAAGGGATCATTTGGGGTGTATTAAGAAAGGGGGGTTAGTAGAATATGAGTAAAATGAAAGTAGAGAATGAGAATATGAGGGGGCTATAAGCAGGAAGAGGTATGGTGGGCTTTAGGAGAGGGGGAAGGAGGTATGGGTCAACCAAACTAAGGAAGTATTTGAAAAAGCTTTATGGAATCTCACTATTTGTAAGCTAATTAAGAAAACCAGCCTACAAATGAAAATGAAGGTATTTGAACCAAGATACCCTGCATGGGTTGACAATGCTGCTCCTTCAACACATGAGTTGTTAAACAAAAATCTCAGAGCCAGGAGTGGTATATTTCCCTACAGTTATTGGTTGCAGAGGCTTTAGAGATTCTCAAAATAACACCAATTTTAGCCATTTGATTCACTTCTCGAACTAAGAGAAAAAAAGCAAACAAGAAATGACAACAAAACATTGCTGGGCGGTAATGGTGGTGGCAGTGGTAGCGGTGGTGGCACACGCCTTTAATCCCAGCACTCTGGAGGCAGAGCAGGTGGATCTCTGAGTTTGAGGCCAGCCTCATCTACAGAGTGAGTTCCAAGGTAGCCAGGGACTACACAGAGAAACCCTGTCTCAACAAAACACAAAAAAAGAAAGAAAGAAGGAAGGAAGGAAGGAAGGAAGGAAGGAAGGAAGGAAGGAAGGAAGGAAGGAAGGAAGGAAGGAAATGAAAAAAGAAATGAAACGAAAAGGAAAAACACATTTGGTTGCAAAACAAAGAGAAATCCCATAGCACTAACCTAGAAACATTCTACCTACTGGATAGCTTTCATAATGCAGGAAGTTGTTATACAGGCCACTAAAGAAGAAATGTCATTGGTGAACATAAACCCTGTATGCTAATTTAATGACCTGATAGACAAAATATACCCATAGATTCAGCGATATGATTGTTTTGGGGGTAACCAACTCAAGTGCTTTCTCCTTGGATTTAAGGGCTAGTCCACAGGAGTGAACTTATGCCCGGTACTGAGGACCTGCTCAGAAGCCCATTGCTATCAGCATCATAGGCCCCAGAAGGAGAACATAACTCTACTGTTTTGCTAAATGGACATGCCAAACTGTCTTCTAAATATTTATATTCCTGCTCTTGATTAGTGCACCTTTCAGTCTGAGTCAAAGAAACTTCTTTTGTAGTAGGCAGCAGTCAATGCAGAGGGTCATAATTGGTCAGAATGATGAGAATAAGCAACCAGTGAATGCTCAGCTGTAAATTAGACACATATATTAACCTCTGCAAGACTTAGGAACTTGAGGAAGAGGGAGTGGAAAAATATAAGAGTCAAATCAGGGAGGGATGCTGTGAAATGCTGTCCCCTGGCCATTACATTCATGAAGTCACAGTAGCTGTGATTACTTTCACAAAAACTTCACAAGATCAGGACAGTCAATAATTTCAGTATGGATAGGAGTTGGAAATGTGGTTAAACCTCTAAGGAGCCATTGACAATTGTGGGCTACTAAGAAAGGGGGACTCATTCTTTGGGTGTGTGGCACCTGTACTTTGCCTGCTTACCCACAGGTGGCACTAATAGAACCTTCAGTAGGATATAACGCATACATACATACATACATACATACATACATACATACATACATGAATGGGGGATATACTGGATGTTTTTATGTCATCTTGACACAAGATACAGTTACCTGAGAGGAGGGAGCCTCAATGAAGAAAATGCCTCTATAAGATTGGGCTATAGGCAAGCCTGTAAGGACATTTTTTAAATTACTGACTGATGGGGAGGGCCCAGCCCATTGTGAGTGGTACCACCCCTGGGCTGACAGTCTTGAGTTTTATAAGAACTGGGAGTCCAGTTAAAGAGAGGGAGGAGGGATTATATAAGCAAGGGAGGTCAAAACAGAGGAGGAAACCAACAGAGACAGCTGACCTGAGCTTGTGGGAGCTCACAGACTCTAGACAGCTAGGGAGCCTACATGGGAACAACCTAGGCCCTCTGCATGTGGGTGACAGTTGTGTAGCTTGGTCTGTTTGTGGGGCCCCTAGCAGGGGTGCCAGGATCTGCCCCTGGTGCATGAACTGGCTTTTTGGAACCTATTCCTTATGGTGGAATGTCTCGCTCAGTCTTGATGCAGGGGAGAGGAGCTTGGTTCTGCCTTAACTTGATATGCCATGCTTTGTTGATTCCCATGGGAGGCCTAACCCTTTCTGAGGAGTGGATGGGGGTGGGATAGAAAGGAGGTGGGGGAAGGGAACAGGAGGAGAGGAGGGAGAAGAAACTGTGGTTGGTATATAAAATAAATTTAAAAAAAATTAAAAATAAAAAAAAATCAGGCTGAGCAAGTCATGGGAAGCAAGCCAGTAAGCAGCTTGGCCTCTGCATCAGCTCCTGCCTCCAGGTTTCTGCCCTGTTTGAGTCCCTTCCTTCAATGATGAACAGCAATATGAAGTGCAAACCAAATAAACCCTTTCCTCCCCAACTTGCTTTTGGTCATGTGTAGTGGGTAGCTGTCTCAGCTTTGACCTGGAAGTACTACCCCCATTGAGGCTTCGGTAACTGTCATGCCTACAAGGTGGTGCCAAGACAGGAGTCCTTAAGACCCAATATCTGGATGTGCTGGCTTTCTTGGTTCCTGGATCCTGGACCTGAAGGTAGACCGACCAGAGTTTTCCAGAGAACATCTCTGGACTGAGCTACACATTTCCCAGACCCTGTAACCTACCCCTTTACTTGTAAGTTAACCCACAAAACAAAGCTCCCTTTTAACTATGTGGAGTTGCCTTAATACTACAACGAATAGTCATGGTGTTTTGTCACAGCAGTAGAAACCCTAACTAATATAGGGATTGTTGGGAGGTCTGAGAGAAGTAAGAAGTAGGTGCAAAGAATAAATACTCTATTTCAAAATCTCAATTTGGCATCCTGTCTGGAAAATTCTGCTATACTGTATTACAGTAGTAACAGCACAGGATTGGCTAGTTCAGCAGAACACTGAGTTCGCTGCAGCTTGTTACTTCCACCTTCTCGGTTAGTCATCCCTACCATGACTTCTCGGTGCTGGGGCTCACCACTCTCTCAGCAGTCATTACAAGGCTGCAGCAATCCCAGAAGGAAGGAAAGAAGAGACATTTTAGTTTGTTTCCTTTCAAAAGTGGGGAAAACTTCTGAAAGCAAACCCAACCAAATTTTACCATTCATTCAGATAAATCTGGTTTATTTTTCCATCTCCAAACCAAAGGGAGTACATTTGATAGCACCTATGATAGCTTAAGGAACCCTAGTGTCTCTTGGGTTTGGGTGTGGGCCTGACTTTCAGTGATCACTCTCCAGTTCTCACTTGGACCCTTACTGTCTTCTGTCCTAATTTTCTGCTATTCTTGCTCACTATACTTAAGTCATATTTTTTTAAACTTGCCAAGCAAGTTTCCATCTGGAATTTTGCCTATACGTTTTTCCTACTTCACTCACATCTCTTCTCAAATGCCATTTCTTTAAATATTTCTTTATTCCCATATCTAATCTGAAAATAACACCCTGACATGCTCTGCCCTCACTTTCCATGGTGTCCTCTACCAGACATTACATGTTTTTATGCTTTTCCATCTAATTTTCTACTGGAATGTAACTCCAAGCCAGGATTTTCTTCCTTACTCCTCTGTCACATTCCAACAGAACTCGGTCCCTTTTCTGGCACATAGTTAGTGTTCACTAAGTAATTTTGTGATGCAGGGGTGGGGGGGGGGCTTGGACCTGTCCCAGCTGAATATATCAGGCTCTGATGACTCCCCATGGGAGGCCTTACCTTGTCGGAGGAAGGAATGGGGGTTGGGTTGGGAATAAGGCTGGGGGGCAGAGAAGAGAGGGGGATCTGTGGTTGGTAAGTAAAATGAATAAAAAATTTCTTTTTTTGTTTTTTGTTTTGTTTTGTTTTGTTTGTTTTTCAAGATTCAAGACAGGGTTTCTCTGTGTAGTTTTGGTGCCTGTCCTGGATCTTGCTCTGTAGACCAGGCTGGCCTCGAACTCACAGAGATCCGCCTGGCTCTGCCTCCCGAGTGCTGGGATTAAAGGTGTGTGCCACCACTGCCCAGCTTAAAAAATTTCTTAATTAAAAAAAAAACAAAAAACTTAATGACGAGTTTCTCAGTCTCAAATTCTAGAGAGGAAGGATTTTCTTAGCTGGAATGGGATAGGTGGCTGCTGACAGTTGAGGACACCATAGTGGAGTAGGACATGCTTCATCTGTAGGGTGGCCATGTGCCCTGCTTTGCTCAAGAAAGTTTATATTGGAATATTCTTTTCCATTTTTAAATTAAATGATTACTAATCATCTTAACATAGTGTGAATCCTATTTCAGTGTTTACACATATTGGTGTGTTGAATCCCATGGACAACATAAGCAGGAGGCATCTTCATCTTCCTTTAAAAGGGAGGAAATTAACGCACAAAGAGGTTGAACGGTATCATGTTACAGTAGAACCATGGGTCAGCAGACTTAGCCCCTACGCTGGGCCCTGGAAGGGCTGTCTGCTGTGACCCAACTCCTTTCTCTAACATATCAATCCAACAAACTGTTGGTAAAACCCCAAACGCCTTACCATGCTGTGCTTATATTCTAGTCTTTTCTAATTTTGCTTCTTATTCTAGTCTTTTTTCACCATAGCAAATTACTTTCACCTTTTATAAAACCTTTATAGAATCAATTTCTTTTTTGTTGTTTTTTTTTGGGGGGGGTTGTTTGTTTGTTTTTTTGAGACAGTATCTCTCTTTGTAGCTCTGGCTATCCTAGAACATTACTATGTAGACCAGGCTGGCCTTGAACTCACTGAGGTCTTCCTGCCTCTGCCTCCTGAGTGCTGGGAACAAAGGTGTGCACCACCAAGCCTTAGACCAAGCTTCCTTTTCCTAAACAATTCTTGTTTTTCTCAGGTCTGCATCCTTTTGCTTACAAACTTCCTTCTATCTCAATTGTCACAGTGTTGCTTCTTCCAGGAAGCAGTTCTTATCTCCTCCCTATTTCCATCATGCCCTGCATCAAAACACTTTCTTTATTTCTCCTCTTGAAAGCAGAGTTCATATCTTGGTCATTCTTGGTACTTTTTATAAGAAAATGAGATCAAAGAAAAACAGGAGAAAGTGAAAATTATAATAGAATAAAATGTCCAGAGAAAGATATTCTTCACTGGCCCACAGTAAAATAGAAGTAGATATTTATTCTCCATGATGTGGGTGAGTAAGAGATGACCTGTGGGTTACATCTACCCTGGACCTATTTTATTATCAAAGCTTTATCCTTATCCACGCAACCATGTTCATTCACCTATGCACAGCTGATGATTTTTTTCAGGCTACAATTGAGCAGTTGTGACAGAGACCATATGTCCCACAATGCTGAAAATAGTTCATCTCTGGCCCTGTGCAGGTGAAACTTGGTGTCTCCATCTTTACAATTTAATGTTTAGTGACTGTCACACAAATTCCATTTGCTGTCCTTCCTTAGCATCTGTCAATCTGTACTTCTATCCCTGGATAAGTATGGGCATTACTACAGGAAAGGAGGATGGATGAAATTCAATGTCAAATCATCAAGCTTGCTTCCATTCAAGGATGACACAATTTATTTCCAGACTTCAAGAAGCCAAATTTATACCTATTCTATTTTTAGGTTTGAGACCAGGATGAAACTAGGACACG
Organism: Peromyscus leucopus; assembly: GCF_004664715.2. Classification (NCBI taxonomy): domain Eukaryota; kingdom Metazoa; phylum Chordata; class Mammalia; order Rodentia; family Cricetidae; genus Peromyscus; species Peromyscus leucopus. The sequence goes on along the minus strand of NC_051064.1, from coordinate 16,566,993 downwards.
TCTATAGATGTGTGAGTATTTAACTCCAAATTCTTAAGTTACATTTGGAATTAGTCTTGTTGCTGAAGAAAGTCTTGGTCTTCTGTGTGCTTCACAATGACATTGGATCGGGAAGGATGGCTTTCTTCACCTGTTCCTCACAGTACAAGGTCTGGCTTGAGCTCTCCACTGTACCCAATTAGCCCACCTAAGAGGGAAACCACATAATTTATTTTATCAAAAGAAGATAGCTATGTTCAAAGAGCAGATTAAAAGTCTCACCTAAGGCCAAGAGAGTGAGGGGGGCAATGATAGACAGGGAGGATGGTTCTGGAAGAAGAAAAAGACAGTGACCGACCATAAGGACATCTCTCTATCCCCAAGTTAACCAAGTAAAGTTCTTTGATTTTCATGAGGAGGAAACTGAACTCTTACTTTGTCCTCTGAAGTCTTGCTGTCGACATTGTGGCACAAAAATAAGTTTCCTCAGTGGACTCTTGTCATTATAATGTGGAGCGTCACAGCTAAGGGGCTTGATGTGCTATTAAAATAGCAACTCATTGGGGGAGATGCCTTTCGCGAAAGGAAATTGGACCTTTCATTCCAGTCTATGCAATAATCCCTATGCATTTTCCCAGATCATAGCACAAAACAGGATTGGAGTTGGCATGCCAAGACAGTTTGTTCACTTTTAGTCCCACAGACATTTGTGTTTGTGTGCAGTAACATCTGGACATACGTGGGCAATGCTAGCAGGCCTTCACAAAAGCAGATGTTGTGTGAACCATTTTGCACTACTCACCAGTAAAATGGGCAGGCAAGCAGAACAGTGCCGTTCTTTGCCTGGCATTTGGCAAGGAAAAGAAAATAAATGCATTTCTGACATCTGTTCCTGTTCTTTATAGCTTAGCTACACTAACCAAGCAGACCTGACCAGGCACAATTGGCAGTTATTGACAGCTCCTGACAAGGAGGCTGACTAGGCACAATTGACAGTTATTGACAAACCCTGACAAGGAGGCCAGAGAAAAAATAATAAACTGGGGAAGGAGTAAATAATTCATAGTCAACAGGTACCTTGAAGGAAAATCTAAAAGGACATTTTTTTTTGAAACTTGGAGATGTTTTAGAAGACTCATTCATTGCACCATGACAACTAAAACATAAATAACTTTGTTATCCATGTTCTCCTCCCACGAGTCATTAGGAATAGACTGAAAAGTTAAATTCTTCATATTGTGGAATACTAACAGCTAAAATTTATTGAGCACTTGACATGGCACTGTATCTCTAAATCCATGACAGATAGTTTCTTGTTCTCTGGAGTCTGGGATAGCACACACAGAGGATAAGATCAGGAAAGAGATCCTATGGCAGTGGTGGAGGAGGAAAGCAGCCTGTGTTGACTTCTCCAGCTAACAGTGTCCCACATTTACCCTGCACATAGTTACGTGTGCTTTTAGAGAAGTGCTGTCTCAGAAGGAAGTGCTGGGACCTGGAGCCAGAACCTTTTACGTTTTCTCCAAGAAACTGCAGCTACTGGATTTGATTTAGTTATTGAACTTTGAAATTAGGGTTCCTTTTTCTATAACTGAACAGTAAAATTGATCTAATTGGGCATTTGTATGAATTAAATGAAGAAAAATAATATATATGTATACATATGTATGTATAAATATATACATATATATATATATATATATATATATATATATATATATATATATATAACACCTTGCATATAGCAAAGCTATCTGCTCCTCTTCCATTCTTTATGGAATCATGCCTTGTGAACCCACCTCAAATACAATGACAGATTTTGGTGCTTAATCCTTTATGATGCAACTTTGAAAAGCATGTCTTCAGCTGTCATGTGTGATAGAAGATGTTTCAAATAAAAACAAAGTTTGTTACTGCCCAGATCACACATCTTGCTGTAGATTACACTACCAAGGTTACCACTTACCAAGCATCTTGATGCTGTTGTTCTAAGGTGGGTCAGAGTTTCACACCACCATTCTCAATGAAAAAATTAAGATAAAAAACCAGGGCAATAAAAGAATTCAATATTCTGACAAAGGTACTACTACAACTTTGAAAGAATCTATCCAGCATTTATTCCTTTTGTGGAAAGAAGTCTCCATCACACACTTTTTCTTTCTGTCTTTACTTCTAATCCCTTAGGGGCTTTTGGATATATTCCTGTTTGAAATATAATTCCATATATCAAATAAGTATTAAGTAATTATCTGTTGACATGTGAAAAAAATTCTAATACCTGACTTCCTAAGAAATAACTCTTTAAGGTCCATTTCTGTGACCAACTTGGTCACGAAGGAAGAGAGAGTCCCAGGAGTGAGGCTCACTCTAAATTGAAATTTACACTTCAAGCTTCTCTTGTCTGTCAGGAAACACTTCTAAGGTACTCCCTTGTCTGTGAGACTACCTGAGATGACTACACAGATTAACAAGACACAACAGTAAAGTTTCTCACAGCAAGGTTACGTCAGCAATGTGAACAAGCTTAGAAAGGAAAACAAATGGTCAGAATCAATGTACATAAGGAGACTGGTGTGGTTTAAATCGCGGGCCTCCCATAGACTTGTGTGTTTTAACACTCGGTTCCCAGTTGGTGGCGCTGTTTTGTAAGGTTGTGGTGCCTGTAGGAAGTGGGTGGAGTCATACTGGAGGAAGTAGGTTACTGTGGGCAGGTCTTGAAGTTTTATAATTCACCCTACTTTTTGTCAATTCTATGATGTCAATTCCACCAAGATATGCAGAAATGAAGAGATCTGATTGCCAGGTCACCAGGCCTTTTCCCCAGTGGGTATCTGTTCAAGCTGTTAACCAAATAAATACTTTTCCTAAGGGATTTTAAACCAACTTAAAAATTGCTTCTTGTTACGTATTTGGTAATAAAAATAAGAAAAATAATTAGTGTAGAGATTTTATGAAATGTTAACTGATTCCTTTATATTTGCATTTCCACCATGTTTTCCTCATAGCAAACTACTTAATTGATTAGATATTTAGAATTGAGTTTTGAACTGAGTGCCACAATGATTAAAATTAACATCCCAGGGAACAAGGCCAAAATATCCAGAACAGAACTTGTAAACTATTTGAAGCTAGAAAACAGAAACTATCTCATCACCATAGCAATTTGAAAATATTTTCTTCTTTCCAAAAGCCATGGAATTTTATTCCCATAAACTGTATTTCTTAATAGAAACTGGATATTAAAGATTTGTGGGTATATCTAAGAAGAAAGAGACCACTGAAGGCCCACTTTTAAGTCTACCAAATATTCAGAGACAGTTCCATGTTTTTAATGTAGAAAAAAAAATATGGATTTTGGAGATAAATTTCATGGCTCACTAGATCTGTGTCTTTTGTGCAATATGTGATCTGTTAGGAAATTCCATTGCTTAATTTTTAAAAGGACATAATAATTACCTGTTACTATGAAAAGACTATCCCACTCAGAAATTTTACTCAGATATTCCTATTCAGGATAGACTTACCAAGGACTGTGTCTCTACTCCATACAGTACGATCTGGGTGACAGGAGGCTACAGATAATTTGATACGTGGTACGTCAGGTCTTACAACTCACATGCAGAGGTGGTGGCTGTGGACTGTGGACATTGGTCCTTGTCTGCACAAGACACTGCCATGTGATACTTGAAGTTTCCTGACAGTATAGGTGCCTTGCTACAAGAGCAGGTTCTCCCACAAAACTCTGTTAAGGCGAACACATTCGAAATGGGAGCCCTAGATACCGTGTTCTATAGTGCCTGCTACCTTCAGGAGTTTACCTACATAAAAAAGGTAGGAAACATGCTCTAATTTCTCCATGGGAGAAATGACCTAGTTCCATAACAAAAAGAGTATCTGAGATGAAAGATATTGTTAGGATCCTTATTGCAATCTACCACTGTGGTGAAAAATAGCATTAACTTAGATTCCTATTCTTTTTTTTTTTTTTTCCAGGAAAAAAATGTTTGTATGTCTTTGCACATAATTTTATAAATTTCAACCAAATTCTCAAATAGCAAATACATTAAAACTTTGCATTGAATTTAGTTTCTAATTCTGTGTCTTTGGCTTTTGAAGGAATTTTGAAAAGTCGAACAGTTGCTTTAGTGAACTATGAGACAATCTGGAGAGTGGCAGAAGCATTCTTTGTTGTCATTGCCTTGAATCATGAAGAAACTCTCAGGTTCAACCTTGTTGGTAGGGAGAGGAGTGAAGTCTACTGATTGGGCTGGAGTGAATCTAAGTAGGGAAGCTCTTGTCTGGCATGTGTGAAACCCAAGTTTCAATTCAGCAAAGATATTATTAAATAGACTATGATTGTTTAGTGAAGGCACCTTATGTATAAAAATCTATTTAACATCTCTCCTTATTGAGTCCTTTTGCTTTTCATGAAATTAGGGAATAAACCAAGGATTAGAGAAGCTGTCTTCTTGAGAAGCTATTACTGTATTACAGATGATGATTTATGTGAAGGCTTCTTTCCACTTATTGACAACCAAACCTCCTGCAATTACCAGGAAACCTAGGGTTAGGTCTGTGAGATGGTTCAGTGGGTAAAGGTATTGCCAAGGCTAATGACTTGAATTTGATGATCTAAGTTCAATCCCTGGAACCTACATGGTGGAAGAAAATAATGAATTCCCACAAGTTATCTTCTGCCTTCCAAAACACACAGACACACACAGACACAGACAGACAGACACACACACACACACACACACACACACACACACACACACACACACACACTAAAAGTGAATTAATAAGACCCAAGTGAGCAAATTGGCAAGTTGACATTGCAATTTTAAATTTGCAACCTAGTGGCCTCAATTCTGATCAAAGGACTCACATATCAGGCCAGTTGGGAGAAATATAAAGCTCTGGCAGAAACTTCCACCAAATGTCTCCAATGCTTCCCCAAATGTTGTGGCGAGCCTACAAAAAGAACTTCCTAGATGTTTGTCTTCCCATCAAAAAGCTGTTATTATAATTCTTAGTGCCAAATATTCAAGAAAAATAAACCACCAAAATTATTTATAATTCCACAGTTTCCCAACTCCAAGATACTTAACATCACAAAGACTCAATTAAAAAGCTGTTTACCTCTAAGTTTTATTTTGGCATTGATCTATTAAACAAAAAACTGAGAAAAATCATTGAGAATTCCAGACAAAAAATGAAATGCATTATTGAACTGTCAGTAAAACTGCCAGGCATATTTTTCTAATTTGTGGGAAAAAGAAAAAAAAAACAAGGTAGTAAACAGAGTCTTCATTACTTCCCTTAAACTGCTGCCTTTGCTTATGGCAAAGCCTACCACAGAGAACGAAAAAGCTGGGAGAGAGACTGAAGATTCTCATTAAGCGTCAACCGTTTCCCAACTACGTTTAACCGCCTTCTTCCCCAGTTACTAGTTCTGCCATAGCCGTTTCTACAGTAATAAAACCAGCGTTGGGTTTTCTGTTATTATCAACAGAAATATAGACCTAGAAGTTTATATTGGACCTTGGAGATCAATTTTGGTCTTGAAAGATGCATTTCAACTGTATAGGGAGAAAACCCCTTTCTGTTCAATGCTATGCAAGATATCAAGTGTAAATAGTTGGGTACAGTTTACCAGTTGAAATATAACACTGTGTTTCACCAAAGATGATAAGACAATTAAGCTAATTAATCCCTATAAATATTTTAAATCATCAGATCAAAGATGCCACTTAAAAGAATGGGTCAGTATGCAGTGAGAACGTAGACCTGAAATACAGAAGCTTTGAGAAGGACAGAATTTCTAATAATACGCAATGTCTTTATTCTTTAACTTGATAATTTCAGATTGGTATTTGTACCCCGGGACAAATTGAGGTTGCAAGGTGATGGCCTTCAACCCCATCATTTTTTAAAATGGGGGGGCATGAAAAATGAAATGAATAGGCAATCTTAAATACCTTCCATGATTTTGCCTCTTGGGAAGCAGCTGAGGGATGTGCACTGTAAGGTATCAGCTTCTGGCAGAAGAGGGATATGCTAGCTGGTGAGGCTAGATGCAGGGGTTGGGTTCACATGCATGCTAGGGCCTCTGAAATCCTCTGATAGGAGGACTTTAGAATTAGGACAGCACATTTGCTATCTCGGGTTTACTGTGGGTCAGAAATGTGGGCACAGCTTCCCTGAGGCCTCTGCTTCCGGACTTCCCACAAAGCTTCAGTCTATGTGTCAGCCAGGGATGGGGGTTTACTGAAGGCTCAAGAGATGACACATCTGTTCCTGAGTCCACGAGTCATCCACAGGATCAGATTCCCGGTCTGCTGTCAGCCTTATGGCCTTAGTGTTCCACTGACCCAAAGCTATTCCAGTTTCTCAAAATGTGGGCCTCTCCACATAAGTTGCTACATCCCAGAGCACGAGTCAAGAAAGTAAGTTATAGCATGAATCTTAAAGAGTCTTATTAATAAAAATAAACCTGAAGCCAGGTATTGGGGTGAATGCTGGAAGATCAGAGAAGCAGAACAAGCCACAGCCTCCTCACCTCGCAATTCCTCAGCTGATCCTGTTTCCTCAGACTGGAAGCCTCTGTGTCCTTATCCAAATGAATCTCAGCTGAACTGCTTCTCGAAAGTCTGAAAGCTTAACCAGGCTAGTTCCTGGTTTTCACACCTTATATACCTTTCTGTGTTCTGCCCTCACTTCCTGGGATTAAAGGCTCACTTCTTGGGATTATAGGTGTGAGTTACCACGCCTTTTTTTTTTCTTTTTTCTTTTTTTTCAGGGTTAAAGGCCCAGAAATTCAGAGCAGTAGCTAAGAGCTGATACTAAAAACCCTTTCTTATCCTTAACTGGAAAGATGAAAGTCATGATATATTTATAGCGTCAGCATGGACACAACATCTCATAACTGTTGCTGTGTTCCATGGTCCAGAAGTAGTCCTAGTTAAGGGGTGGCAACTACATGTAGAGCCAACACCAAGAGGTAGGGATTTGGGGGGGCTGTCTTGTCTATCCACCTCAAAGTGGTTGTGACATTGGGACTGGAATTGGAACAGTGCACTTTGTCTCTCCAGGAAACTGATTTCTGCATCCATTTCCAAGATCTGTGCTAAATCTTCATCGAGCAAAATGGAAGAGATCTTACTTAGAAGGACTCATTGAAAGTCCAGAGGAGTGGCATTCTCTCTTCCATAATAATCCATTGCCACGAGTAGGAACACCTTCTTCCCACATGCCAAACAGCATCACCTTGTCATTACCAAGCATGCATCTGTTGTAGAGACAGCAGGTGTTACAGCATTGCTCCTTCAAGAGGGAAAGATGGGGAAGCCTGGGAGATCCGTCTGTTTGTCTCTCTCTCTTTCTCTCTGTGCGTGTGAGTATGTGTGTGTACATGTGCACACACGTGCTTCACTAAGAAGAAAGGAGAAGTGAAAGGTGAGAGGGTGTTTGCCTTTGTGCTTCTGCTGAGTCCCGTGAAAGAGAGTGTTAAATATTTCAGAAGTGCATGACTCCATTGCAGCATTGTGCATGCTGGCCCTGTAATTAAATGGTTACTCTGTAAAGGAACGTCTATGGCCTGTTTAGCAATTCCTCTATGTTGTTACTCTTCTTTATTTCTCTGACTCAGTGAACAAATTTGCCAGAGGCTTTAGCATTCTAATTTATATGCAAAAATAATAAGAAAAGCCAAATATAAGCTAATTCTCCAAGTTTCACAGCAGAAGACTCGTGGGATGGTGTTTGGGGAAGGTTGTTAATCAGACCATGCCCAAAGATAGGGCTGGAACAATACTTATGGTATTCTCACATTATTTTAAATGAGTAAGTGGGTATCAGCATATTAATTCTAAATTTAGAGAAGAATTTTCTGGCCACTGAAGTGTGTTTATCTATCCATGCATATCCTAATATGCAAAGAGGCTGTAAGTATTGATGACTGTCAATTCACAGTAGACTAAAGAAGAATAATGTAGCAAAGAAAACAGACAGGTTGAGGCAAAGCAAGAGAAATGTGAAGGAAGTGTTTTTAAAAATAAACCTTATCAGATTTCAGTCTGAGAAATATACCCCAGGCACTGTTACAATGTGTTCACACATTTTCTCTCTTTTGAACAATGTACCTCAAAGTCTTCCTGGAAAAGAGGGAAGCCAACAGGAGAGCACAATCTTAAGCTTTGTCTACTGAATTGGCCTTACAATTTCCTTAGCGAATAGTTTTATAATGACCTTACAATGGGCTATTTTCTCTGAAAATCTACAGATGTGGGGACGGTATTTCAATACCTCATGTCTAATATTTATGGAAACAGGACAGACTAAAGAATTAAAATGTCTGAACGTGATCACACGTTTGTGTCTGCAGGCAAAACTCGAGAACAGTTGCTAATATTGAAAAGGAAATGAAATATACTCTAAATTTATCTTATCAGCACCGTCTTTCAACACAATGAGAGTCACTTGACGCCATCACATTGTTTTTCAGCCAGTTGAAACAAGTATGAAGAGACACACATTCATTCAGAAGCTGAGGCTCAGAACATGGAATGATGCCAAATGAAAGTGTTCATTCACCTGGGAACCGTATTTTGACTCACATTATGATGAGGTTGAAAAAAGGGACAATGTTCACATCAATTTACAAATCATACTTAAAAGACCTCAGATGGAAACTATATATTTTTCCAGTATCCATATATAAATTAATATGTGCCATCTGGGTTACATCTGGCAACATAAAAATGTTGTCTTATGAGCATTAAAGGTGTGAGAAGCATCAGGCAGCTCTGAGTTGATTTGGCACATTTGCTCCCAAAGGATGAAATTATTTATGTGGTTAAGACTTAACCTAGACAGTAAGTAGAAGTTTAAGGATTCATTTCAAAACACACAACTTTATAAAACACTATAGAGGATCTACATTAGTATGGTGAGATACACAGACTACATTCTACAGCATAAAATTATAGATAGCAAAAGGGAATTTTAGAATATACAATCTGTATTTGGATCTTTCAATCAAGAATGTGTTGTGATAGGTGAGGGGTTTAACTCAGTGGCATGGTGCTTGTTTGGCACACATACACTTGAGTATGATTCCCAGTAGTAACACAAAGGAAAGAATGTATTCTATGTACTTTAGAAATACAATGTACATGATGTTCAGAAATTATGATTCTTCAAAACTGGAAAACCAGGCAGGATTTGATCCTATATCTTTCTGTCTTCATCTTTGTCTTATAAGTTCAAAGCTAATTCTATGGTTTGAATATTCAGTCTCACTCTAAGCTCATCTTGTAAAGGCTTTTATCCTCAAGGAGGATAGTACTAACAAGTGGTAGAGCCCTGAAAAAGTACAGTCTACATAACCTTCCTCTCAAGGACCATGGGTCATTGCAGAAGAAAGGGTAGAAAAATAAGAGCCATAGGTACTGACAAGGAAACACTGTCATCTGGACACAGCAGCGCGGCTGCACATACGAACTTAGAGCTGTGACAGTATGGACAGTACCTGGGTAAGCTCAAACCTGAACAGAGCCCAGCAGAGAGGGGGAGGTGAACACGGAGTACCACCCATACTCCAGAAACAATAGGTAAGAATTAATAACTTCTAGGAGAGAGAGTTAGTCTTCTTTAAGAATAAATCTATTTTCAATAAAAAATAAAAATATGAAAGATATGTATCATTCATAACCATGATCAGGGCGGTAGTATTTTAACTTTTTAGGAATTCAAATGTCACAACTAACTATAAATTTTGATCAACTATCTGACCTGGAAAAAAGAATAAAACAAAGGACACTGGGAAATAAAGATACCGCCCCTGGTAGGTCAACCACGTCCCAGTGGAGGGCCACATATCCAATATATGGGCAGCAAATATTGAATTCAATGGTCTTTTTAAAAAAGGACATAAACTTGAATGGCTGGGAAAGGGGAAGTGGATCTAAGAGGAATTGAGGGAAGGGTATAAATATGATCAAAACTGGTTTGTGAAATTCGCAGAGAATTAATAAAAATACATCAACAACAGCAACAAATGCAGTCTCGTGGGAAATGCTGAGTTCTTGATGGCATGGCATTGTATGGGACTAAAGACTGTCTCTTCCCTCTTTCTTTCCTCTGAAGGGCAGAGGGTAAGTGGGTTTACTGTGTGGTCTTGTCCTGACATAATGCCATGCCTAAAGTAATTAGCTATGGATAGAAACACTAACACTCTAAGCAAATGTAAACCTTTCTGCAGCAATGGGGGTGGAAACCAAGAATTAAAGTACTCTAGGCAAGTGTTCTACCACTGATGCATGTCTCAAATCCTTAACCTCTGTCTCTTTATAAATTTACTATCTGGGGTATTTTTTGAAGTAGCAGAAAGTTGACTAACATATCAGCCAATATTTAGTATATCATGATCAGTGACTAGAAAGCTTCAATGTTAGCTGTTCCCTTTGTATACTAATACCAAATTTAAAAAGGGTGTTTAACATTCCACACAATGAAACCCATACTCATCACTACTTGGGTGACCAATAAATAACCAGAGTCTAGATACCTCAGAGACCTAGAGTAAAACCAAATACTACTGGACTAAAAAGAAAAAAAATAACAATAAAATGACTCCTAATGACATTCTGCTGTACTCATAGATGGCCTTATCCAGCCATCAGCAGAGAGGCTTCCTCCTGCAGCAGGAGGGAACAAATACAGAGACCCACAGCCAGACACCTTGCAGGGAGAGAGAACCTTGAACATATAGCTCTAAGTGAGATGTCTCCACCAAATCCCTGCCCTCAGAGCTGGGGAAACTCTGCAGAAGAGGAGGTAGCAGGAGTGAGGGAGACAGAGTGATGGAAGACACCAGGAGAACAAGGCCCTCTAAAACAAATGTGCAAAGCTCGTAAGAACTCACAGAGTCTGAAGACACCAGGAGAACAAGGCCCTCTAAAACAAATGTGCAAAGCTCGTAAGAACTCACAGAGTCTGAAGTAGCAATCACAGCGCTTATACTGGTCTGAACTAGCTCCTATGCATATATACTATAGCTTTCAGTTTAATACTTTTATGGGATTCCAGAATGTGTAAACAAGTGGGTCTCTGCTTCCAAACCTTCTCTTGGGGCTCTTTTTTTTTTTCTCTTGGCTTGACTTGTTCAACTTCAATATGATGGTCTTACTATATTTTATTTTGTTACATATTTTGAAAAATAAATAAAATACAAAGAAAAGTGTTTTCTGTGCTGTCTGCTCCTTATTATTGCTTGGAAAACATTGTTTACAAAGTTTGTCCTTGATTTTCCATTTCACTGGGTTTGTTAAAAAGCAGTTGAGCTAAAAATGGACATGCTTCAGTAAGTAAGGTTTTTCTTTACTAAACACAATCAACAAATAAATAAAATAAGAAACAAATAGGCATTCAATTTGATATATAAAGAATATTGACACATGTTGTTAAACCATTATTCTTTTTTCATAGTTGATGAAATTATGAATGAGGATATACTAGAATATAGATGGAATCTAGCAACTATAACCGTGTTTTTCTTTTTCTTTTTTTCTTTTTTTTTTTTGTTTTTTTTGTTTTTTGTTTTTTCAAGACAGGGTTTCTCTGTGTAGCCTTGCGCCTTTCCTGGATCTCACTCTGTAGACCAGGCTGGCCTCGAACTCACAAAGATCCACCTGCCTCTGCCTCCCGAGTGCTGGGATTAAAGGCGTGCGCCGCCACCGCCCGGCTATAACCGTGTGTTTCATTGGAAACACTTATACTACAGAATCGGTAAAATTATGAGAAAAGCAATATAAGATGGCTATAGATTATGTTCAGTTCCTCGGTACAACAGAATAAAAAGAATAAAATCTGCCGAATAGTATTTTCCTTAATATCAGTGTTGGGAGTGACTCTGAGCAGCCAGCTGGATCTGGATATCATCAATGGGAGGCAAAGAACAAGAAGCGAATGAAAGGCTGCGGAAGCAAAGCTCCTGAGACTCCACAAATTGATGGATCTGACTGCATTTCTGGAACCCTAGCGGGGTTCTCAGGATGATGCAGACTATTGGGTCAAGGCACAAATCCCCACACATTCTCTCTTCACTTCTGTCACTTCCATTTTCTTTATTCAAGTTAAGTCAGGTCAAGGCAATCATCAAGAAAAATACCAAAGGAGAACAAAGTAGAGGAAGGAAATTATGAAAGTGTGACAACTGTTCTGATAGACTGTTCTACCCAGTTGCCTTTGTGAGGGTAGTATTGTGTAGTGATATATATATATATGTCACACCCTTTTCTTTGTTTTCTTTTATCTTTTTCCCCTTTACTATGAGCTGCTAGTGAATAAAGAAGGAACTGGGCTAGCCACTGTGAGTGTAGCCCTAATTGGTATATGCTGTGCTCAAGGCCAATTCGGCAGGAAAAGTAATACCCAGTAATGGGTCACCTTGACAACACAGCCAGGGGGTTCCCAAGGCACCTTGAAGGCTGGCAGGACTGGGCAAAGTGATCATAATCTCAAACCTGTAACAGCCACACTGCCTCAAAAGCCTGCGGTTAGCTGCACCTTGAGAGGAGCTGTCTTCTAAGACAGAATCCCATGAACTAAATTCACATGCCCAGTGAAGATGATCTCTTCAATAGCCCGCATTCTCTGCGCTGTTAGGCATTATCTGAGTTGATCTCCCACTGACCTTCCTGTTGCGCAGGTTGCTTGGACCAATCTGCCCCATGCCCTTTCTGAAGTATGCCAGATATGCTTGCTCTGTCCAGGGAACGTGGTCCCGTTCATGAGCCATTTGCACCTTCAGTTCTGTTTGGACTTGTCAGAGACACTTTTTTAAAACCACTCTGTTTAAATGTAAACCTCAGAACAGTGATTTCAGCAGACAACACAGAACACAACACCAGGTTTCACAGCCTCCCCAAAGGAAGTCCATCAGGCAGCTATCCACACACAAAACAACTTGGAGGAAAAACCCAAAAGTGGAGAATAAGATAGATGCCCATGTGGATCACAAAATCAAATAAAAACCACTTTAAATGAGTGGGAAACATGGATACTTTCACTGAGTCCTTCCTTTCCCAAGAGGAAACCAAGTGAGATAGAGAAGTTGTCCTGGGGCTTCTGATTCTTTGGACAGTAAGGAGAATCAGACAGATACCAGTATCTCTAGCTGTCAGATGTTCTTCCCAGGTAACCACTCCTGTCCTGTCTCATGGAGAGCATTGGAGGTAACAGGAGTGCTAAAGTAGCTGGAGTTTACAGAACAAAGCAAAGGAAACAAGACTTTGGATGTGGCTTTGTTTCTGCCTGTTGTGATGTCCAAGCAGGTAACATCCAAGGGCATAGCTTACCCCAAAAGCCAAATGTTTCTGGAAGAAGCATGGTAGGAAGATTAACCTGGCTGGTGTTTCTAGGCAGCCAAATATCAGGAAGAGAAAGACAGATGAATCAGACAACCTTGCACTGATATAGATGATAGGTATGAACCAGTTAAAATGTGTCTGGAGCAGACATCTAGGAGATCGTGTGTCAGGTGATAATGGCTGAGGCCAGGTGTTTGGAGAATTCAAATTACATCTGTGATGTAGTTTGTTATATAACTACTTTTGGAAGGATGGCTTTTGTGTAGGTTTTATATAAATATGACCTTTACATCAGAAGCCTTGAGCCTTTGCCTAAGCCTTAGTTACAGCCCCTCACCTCCACCTCTGTCAGTTTGCCTGTCTATATCTTGTCTGTATGTCTGTACACCTGGCCCCATGTGGCCTGTGTGCTGGTCTGAGCGCGTGCAGCCTATATGTGCTGGTGGATGCTCGCTGCCTGCTGGCGTCTATCTCCTAGCACTCTACGTGCCAATCCTTCCCTAGCGTGAATACATATGTCTTCCTTGTTCAACACTCCTCGAAATCTCCTCAACATCCATGCCCCCACCTCCACCCCCCAAGACCCTCTTCCTCTTTGGCATCAGACTTTGAACTTCATACCAGTTTCCACACCTAGCATCACAAAGGATATACTTCAAGGCTCTGAAAAAAAACCAGGGAAATGCTAGACAATCACATTTCTATGGAAAATAATAGCTGCATATAGACATATGGTCTAAATAGGCGCTTGGCCCACAATCAGCCCATCAAAAGGTCCTACCCAGGAAAAGAAATGTCTGCAACAATATATTTCTTCAGAGCAAAGGCCCTAGACTTGTCCCAACCAGTAGTCAAATCAGTGGTTGAACCCAGCCACAGAGTCTGTTCTGGGGTCCCAGCTAGGCAGGGAGCTACTTGTTTTGTGCACTTCCTCAGAGATTAGGGTCTATTACCTTTTCACCTAAATTTAAAACAGTACCTTGACCTTTTCAGCACATTCCAAGGCACCACTTAGACCAATGGTTCTCAACCTGTGGGTGGAGACCTGTTGTGAGTGGAGACCCTTTTGGGAATCACATATCAGATGGTATGCATATGAGATATTTACATTGCAATTCATAACAGTAACAAAATTAGAGTTATGAAGTAGCAACAAAAGAATTTTATAGTTGGAGGTCACTACTACCTGAGGATCTGTATTAAAGGGTTCCAGCATTAGGAAGGCTGAGAAACACTGACTTAGACAAAGAAGCAAACCTCAATCACATATTTCTGCTGATGGAGGAGTCTCTAGCCTCATCCACTATGAGAAGGAGTACCACCTATCCCAGAATGCACCCAAAGCCCTGCCAACCTTCAGAATCCCTGTAACTGTATTGCCCAGCAAAGGAGCTCAAACCTTGACTGACCTCTCCAGTGTTCCATTTATTGTGAAGGCCAGCCAGTGGAGGCAGGAGACCCCAGCCAGAGAGGTAGTAGACCCCAGTCAGAGAGGCAGTAGACCCCAGCCAGTGGAGGCAGGAGACCCCAGCCAGAGAGGTAGTAGACCCCAGCCAGTGGAGGCAGGAGACCCCAGCCAGAGAGGTAGTAGACACCAATCAGAGAGGCAGTAGGCCCTAGCCAGAGAGGTAGTAGACCCCAGTCAGAGAGGCAGTAGATCCCAGCCAGAGGAGGCAGTAGACCCCAGTCAGAGAGGCAGTAGACCCCAGTCAGAGAGGCAGTAGATCCCAGCCAGAGGAGGCAGTAGACTCCAGTCAGAGAGGCAGTAGACCCCAGTCAGAGAGGCAGTGGACCCCAGGCAGAGAGGCAGTGGACCCCAGGCAGCAACCTTTCTTATCTAAGAGCAAAGGAAGAAGTCAGCTAGAGAAATTGGAAGCAAATTCTCTCTCCTTGTCTTGTGTCTGCAATCTGGTACTCTGGAATCAAAGCTCAGACTGCTAAAGTTCTGTCAATCATAACCAAAGAGAGATAGCTCTCTCCTCCATTAGTATGCTAGAATGCAGGGACTATGAAAAGTCAGGAACTGATAAGACCACCCAGAGAAAACTGCAAAGCCCTACCATAAAATAACAAAAATTAAAAAAAAAAAAACCTCCCAGAAGAACCACATGAAAGGTGTTTAGTTAATTACAAGAATATAAGGTATGATAAATGAGACATGAGACACATTACAGGAGAAAATGAGAAGATACCCCCCCCCAAAAAAAATTGAAAAGCAATATTAGAAGAAGTCCAAGTGAAAAAGAACATATTTCACTGAAGAATTCCATAGACAATTAGAAATCCAAGTGAAAAAGAACATATTTCACTGAAGAATTCCATAGACAATTGGAGTAGATTCAAGCAAGTAGAATGTTCAGTGAGCTCAGGAAGAATACACAGAATGATTCCATTAGAAGAGAAAAAAATGAAGGAGAATGAAGAAAGGCTGAAGGAATTACAGAGCATCACCAGGAGATCTATTTTAAAAAGACAGCAGGGCTACAGAACACAAGACTCACAGCTAGATCTTCCGTGTGAGAGGGCTCTTGGCAGAAACAAGGTGACATCATTATAGTCTGGGTTCTCAGTGGTGCTGGACATCATTCGCGTAGGCTTGTGTACTTGCTTTGTTAATTTGAGGAATATGTATCCATCCTTTGCATACCTCTAAATCTGCTTCTTTGTTTTCCTTTCACTGGTTTGCTTTAATTTAGTTCCTTGCTTATTTTGGATATTGGCATCTTAACAAACACAGGTATACAAATATTTATCCCAAGTTATGCCTAACCCTTGACTGTGTCAATTGCCAAGCATAGCTGCTATATTTCACTGAAATGTGTAAAACTTTGTGAAAGAAATTATAGAAGACAAACAAATGGAAAGATGTTCTATGTCTATGGTTTAGAAAATTTGATATTAGCTTCAGAAGTCCAATCAACGAGAGAGAGGACGGATTCTATGAGCAAGGGATATCGACACCATGACTGGAAAAAGTACAGAGACAACTAATCAAACTAGTGGAAACACATGAACTGTGGACCAATAGCTGAGGAATCCTCATGGAACCGGATCAGGGCCTCTGGATAAGAGAGACAGTTGTTTAGCTCGAACTGTTTAGGGGGCCCCCAGGTAGTGGGATCGGGACCTGTCCCTAGTGCATGAGATGGCTTTTTGGAGCATAGTGCCTATGGTGAGAGACACTTTGTGCAGCCTTGTGCAGGGAGGAGGGGCCTGGACCTGCCTCAACTGAATGTACCAGGCTCCACTGACTCCCCATGGGAGACCTTGCCTTGGAGGAGGTGGGAATGGGGGATGGATTAAGGGTGAAGGCTGGGGGTGGGAGGAGGGAGGTCAGGGGAATCTGTGGTTGATATGTAAAATGAATAGAAAATCTCTTAATAAAAAAAGAAAATTTAATATTGGTAAAAAAAATGTCTATGCCAACAAATAATTCTACAACTTACACATCTAATGTAATCCTTACTAGTATCCTGATGCCACTTTTCTCAGAAATATAAAATCATATCATTCACAAAAGTCCTGAATAGTCAATGTGATCTTAAGCAAAAAGAACAGCTGCAATCATCACCCTGCTTGGTTTCAAACTATACTACAAAATTATAGTCATTAAACAGCATAAAAAGTAGCTACAAGGACTTGTGCAACCAGTATGAGCCAACACACTTGTCAGTTTCCAGCAAAAGTAGCAAGAACACATGACGAGAAAAGGATAGTTTCTTCAGAAATACCAAGAAAACACGAAGAGATACGGCTCAGGCTGGTGAAAGACACCCACAGGCCAGCCTGGATCTTCACAGTCTGGGCTGATTGAAGATATCCACAGGCCTGTCCAGCACCATTATGATGAGCAAATATATGATAGAGAAATGGGAGAGAAGTGGAGCAGTTCATGTGCTGTGGAAAGAGGCAGAACTGAAGAAGCAAAGGAGGTAAGGAATAGGTTGATGTGGGTAGCCTGCTTGCCACCTGCGGCCATGGTGATCCGGGCCCAGGCTGCTGCCAAAGACAGTATCTGGTCCTTGGTTCTAATTTAGCCAGGATCTGTGTTGACATCCATAACCCATGTTGCCACCAAAGGCCATAGGAACCCGAGGGTCTGGATTGCCACCTGTTGCCATGTTAGTGTCCAAGGACCATGCTGATCTGGGTAGCCTGTGCTGCCACCCTGGACAATGGTGACATTTGGACCTGAGCTGTTGCCAAGGTCCATGTCTGGGTCCATGGCCCTATGATAGCCTGTGTCTATGCTGATGTCCGTGGCTTCAGGAACCACTGAAGGCCATGTGGATGCTCAGGGTCTGAGCCACCACCTGAGTCCATGTTGGTATCTGAGGTGCTGCTGCCAGGGCCATGCTGATCTGAGTGGCTTATACTGCCACTGGGGGCCATGGTGGCATCTGGGCCTGGGTTGTGGCTTAGGGCCATGTCTGGGTCCATGGCCCTACCACAGCCATGGCTCCTGTTACCACCAATGACTGTGCAAACACCTGGGGTCTGGGCCATTACCTGAGGCCAGGTGGGATCTGAGGGTCATGCTGCAGACTGAGCCAAACAGATCTGAGTGACCTGCACTGCCACCTGGAGTCGTGGGAACATCCACACCTGGATCATATCTGGGTCCCTGGCCCTACGCAGCCAGAATCTGTGCTGATTCCATGGCCCATGTTGCCACCAAAGGCCACATGGATGCCCAGGGTCTACGCTGCTACCTGTGACCATGTTAGTGTTCAAGGGCCATGTTGTCACCTGGGCCATACTGATCTGAGTAGCCAGTGATACCACAGAAGACCATGGTGTCATCTGATCCTAGGCTGCTGACAAGAGCCACATCTGTATCCATAGCCCCCCTACAATAGCTTGTATCTATGTTGATGTCCATGGCTCCTGTTACCACTGAAGGCCATATGGGTACCTGGGGTCTGGACAGCCACCTGAGACCATGTTGGTGTCCAAGATACATGTTGTCACTGGGGCCATACTGATCTGGGTGATCAGTGTTGCCACCAGGACCATGGTGATGTTTGGGCAAAACTGCTGCCATGTCTAGGTCCATGGTCCTACTGCAGCTGGGTTCTGTGTTGATGCCTGTAGCAGGAATCTTACAAGTTCTTATTAATAAAATCAAACCCGAGGCCAGTTATTGGGGTCAATGCTGGAAGATCAGAGAGACAGAACAAGCTACAGCTATCTCACCTTGCCGGATCCTCAGCTGGTCTTGTCTCCTCAGACTGGAGGCCTCTGAGTCCTCATCCGGAATGGGTCTCAGCTGAATACTGCTCAAAAGCCTGAATGCTTAACCAGCCACATGCTTAACCAGCCAAATGCTTCTAGTTTCTGGTCCTCACACCTTATATATCTTTCTGCTTTCTACCACCACTCCCTGGGATTAAAGGCTGGCTTTCTGGGATTAAAGGCATGTCACCATGCTTGGCTATTTCCAATGTGGCCTTGAACTCACAGAGATCCAGAGGGATTTCTATCTCTGGAATGCTAGGATTAAAGGTGTGAGTGCCACCATTTTCTAGCCTTTGTATCTAGTGGCTGTCTGTTCTCTGACCCCAGATAAATTTATTAGAGTACACAATATTTTGGGGAACACAATACCACCACAGATGCCCATGGCCTACATTACCATAGGGGGGCATAGGAATCATATGTGTTGAAATTCAAAGGTCATGCTGAACCAGCCCCATCCTTCACTGGCCCTGGGATAGCTGAACCTGCCCCTCAATGGACACCACAGCAGGAGAGCTGCCCCCTGCACTCAGGAGAGATGGTCCCACCCCTCACCATGGGTGTGGGAAAGCTGGCTCTGATGGCATGGGCATAGGGGAGGTGGCTCTGCCCCATGCCTGAGGGGGGCATCCCCAGTGGCCAGGTCTGACCAGCTCAACTACCACCCAGGTCCACATCCAATGCCTTGGGTTGGCCCACCCTAACATCTACCCCATCTATGACCTGCTGGAGTGCATAAAGGGATTGGTCTTGTGGAACAATAACTACAGGATTCCCATGACTCAAGACAACAACAGGATATCCAAGAGGAGTTTTGGTGAGGGTCCAGTGATGATGGTATGCCAGAGGCCAGAGGCCTTAAACCAGACCAATGACTCATTGCAATGAACTTTTGCAAGTGGGGCTGATTGGACAAAAGGGTGGACTTTGTGACACAATGAAGCTCCCAGTGCCACTAGGATGAATGAAGAGGTGTTGGAAATACAGAAAAGACTGAAGAGTGAGGTAGTTTTTGTTTGTTTTGCTTTGTTTTTAATTAATTTAGTGTTTTTTTTGGGGGGTGGATACTGAAGGGGTGAGAAGTGGATACAGAAGAACTGGGAGATGAGCGGGATTGGGGTGCATGACGTGAAATTCTCAAAGAATGAATAAAGAATTATACTATGTATATTAAAAAATAAAGAAAACATGATGAAAGGTGAAATTAGATGTCCATTTCACAACATAAATAAGTATACACTAGGAAAAGCTTCAAACTATAAAAATACTCTAAGGGAACATGGAGGGAACATTGCAGAGATTTTATCTAGGCAGTGATTATTTTGAATTTGATCACAAATCCTCAGAAAACAAAAGTAATGATAGATAAGTAGGTCTGCACCAAATAACACAGCTTCTGCACGTTAAAGGAAACAACTGGCTGATAAAGAGACAGCCTAACACTTAGGAAGAAATACTTGCAAGTCATATGGCTGACAAAACATTAACGTCATCTCACATACAGAAGCACTCAGGCAACTCAATGAAAATAAAACAAATTAGCTGAATCAATATGGAGAAATGATCTAGATAGCTATTTCTCAAAAGAATCCCCAAAAATGGATAGTAGTTATCTTAAAAATCTATCCAACACTAATCGTCAGGAAAATGTATATTAAAATCACAATGTGAGGGCTAAGGATACACCTTAGTCATAGAGGGTTTCTCTGATGTGCTTTAAGCCTTGAGTTTAACTCCCAGATTGAATACTTATCAAAATGGCTATCACTAAATATGAAAATTAAAGTGTGTATTGGTGATATTATTTTAAAAAGGAGAGCTCTTATATAATGCTAGTAAGAAATTTTAGTAGTAAAACCAGACTCACCATATCATCAAGTAAGTGATCTTAAGTTTAAGAATATAGCCAATGACTATGAAGTCAGCATGCTAAAATCACGCCTGTGCATTCATGTTCATTATCTATATGAAACTAACAAATGAAAAAATAAACAGCATTGAAAAAATGAAACCATATCTCAGATGCCGAGTGTAGTTCCATTCAGCCTTTAAAAAGAACATTTCCTGCAGCAAGCTTCCTCATCAGGACCATGAGCCCGCAAACAACCACACAGAGAATTATCAATTATGAAAGCTTGACCTTATCTTAGGTTTTTTTCTAACTATCTCTTATAACTTAATTAAACTGTTTCTATTAATCTACATTCTATCATGTGGCTTGGTTACCTTTCTTCTGTCCCATATGTTTGACTTGTTCCATGTCCCATTGGCATCTGTGTGGTGATATATTGTGTGCCCTAATAAAATTTCCCTGAAGATCACAGAACAGAACAAGCCACTAGATTAAACATAGATGCCGGGCAGTGGTGGCACACACCTTTAATCCTAGCACTTGAGATCTCATGCCTTTTCTTGGGAAGCACACATGCCTTTAATCCCAGGAAGTAAGGCATGAGGAGACAGTACCTAAAAGCTTTTTCAGGCTGAGGAGCTGGTGAGGTAAGACCGCTTAGAATTTGTGTTACACTTCTGGCTGGTGACTCCACCTTTCTTTTTCCCAGAGTTCTCTCTCTGTCAGGAAGTCCTGCCTACCTCCTGCCTAACTATTGGCTGTTCAGCTTTTTATTGCACCAATCACAGCAATACATCTTCACACAGTGTATAAATATCCCACAGCAATTTCCCACAACAGAGAGGGAGCTAAAGATTATAACAAGTATAATATATTAGGTCCAAAAGCAAAGCTACCATATGATGTCGCTCTATATGTGGATCTAAAACAATCTAAATAAGAAGAAAGTTTAGAATTGTGATTACCAGTATCTGGGACAACTGAAAAGTAAAAACAAACAAACAACAATAACACACACACACAAAAAAAAAAAACTCTTAGGTAAAGCAGAGACACTTTCAGTCAGAAAGTATGTTGTGTGTTCACAGTCAATAATTTATTATGTATTTCAAAATTGCTAGAAGTAAATCTAAAATGCTTCTAATCACAAAGTAAGCATGTGAAATAATAGATGTTACCTTGATTTAATCATTCTGTACTATATACCTATAACATCACTGAGAAACCCATAAATATACACTATCATAATTTACAATGATAATAAATTAACAATATATAAGCAAATAATAAATAAAATATACTACCTCCCCACTCTTACCTAGTTGATGATATTAGAGTTTTCTTGTCAGTTGAGAGGAAATGATGAATTTCATTCTATACTGGAATATATAGGAAGCAGGAATGCTTTCTTCGTTTTCTTATCTTCCCTTTACGATATGAGATGCCGAAATCTTACGTGATTGAGTCACAAGAGAGTTTGGTAGCCTAAATGACCACTTGAAAACAGCAGCTCACTAACCATAATCCTCACTGGACTTTGTGATAGTCCCAAACGTTTCCAGACGTGATCACACCAAGGAGCACTTTAGTAAAGACTGAGGTATATGGCTAACCTGAACTTGGTCTTGGGGCAAAGGGCAGGCACATTCACAGCACACTCACTGCACCTTGCTCTAGCACCATTCCATGAAAATCTCCATCTCTTCTATACTTGCAGGGTAAAAGTTATCCACAGTGATATTTAGTCTTCTAATGATAATGCATAGACAAGATCCAGCCTCCTTCGCTGAAGAAATCAATCTTTGTCTCCTATTTCAAAAGTGTGCTTTGACATTTTGTGGTGGTTTGAAAGAAAATAGTATCCAAAGGGAAACATAAGTGTAGCCTTGTTGGAGGAAGTGTGTCACTGTAGAACTGTGTGTGGGTGATATATTATGCACCCTAATAAAGTTTTTGGGGGGATCAGAAAACAGAATAGTCACTAGACATAGAAGCCAGACAATGGTGGCACACACACCTTTAATCCTATCACTTAGGAGGCAGAAATCCATTTGGATCTCTGTGAGTTCAAGGCTACACTTGTAACAGAATCAGTCATGGTGGCACATACCTTTAATTCCAGGACTTGAGATCTCATGCTTTGCTTGGAAAGGACATACACCTTTAATCCCAGGAAGTGATGGCAGGAAGCAGAAAGGTATATAAGCCATGAGGACCAGGAACTAAAGGCTTTTAAGTTGTTCAACTAAGACCCTCAAGGGTAAGGACTCAGAGACTTTCAGTCTGAGGATTTGTAGAAACAAGGTCAGCTGAGGAGTTGGCAAGGTGAGGTTAACTGTGGCTGGTTCTGCTTCTCTGATCTTTCAGCTTTCACACCAATATCTGGCTCTGGGTTTTTTATTAATAAGACCTTTCAAGATTTGTGTTACAGATGGGCTTTGAGGTATTTTTCTCAGGCTTTCCTCAGTGTGACAGTTGACTTCATGCTGCCTTTCGTTCAAGAGGTAGCACCAACATTAGGAGAACTTTTCTGTGAAACTGCAGCCTATAAAGTCTACAAATCTATACACTTTCTTCCTATGGAGTGTTCAGACAAACCCCAGCAACATTTACTTTGGCATCCTTTCTCTCCTTCTGGACTGACCCCTACATCTATTCAACACTCACTTCCTTAAAAATTCTTAGCACTGGGATCAGATATCTTCCTTGATAAGTCTTCCTTTTGAGTCTCTTGGATCTTTAAAATGACTATGGTTGTCACTGTCTTCAATGACTACATGTTTATCTAATAATGTGTGTCTAAGAAAAGCCAAATGTGTCTTATTCCATTGCTGTGGATATCGCTCTGTATGCTGTGAATGCGTTTTTCTGATTGGTTAGTAAATAAAATGCTGATTGGCCAGGCAGGATGGCAGGACAAGCATAGATGAGAATTCTGGGAAGAGTCAGGAGTTGCGAGCCAGACACAGAGGAAGCAAGATGTGAAGGTAGAACTGAGAAAAGGTACCTAGCCACATGGGTTAATATAGATAAGAATTACGGGTTAATTTCAGTGTAAGAGTTGGTCAGTAATAAGCCTGAGCTAATGGCCGAGCAATTTTAATTAATATAAGTTTCTGAGTGATTATTTTATAAGTCTGTGGGGTCTGTGGGGCCAGGCAGGACACAGGAAAACTTCAGCTACATTCTAAGATATTTGGAGTAGTAATTACCTATCTTTCCCCACGTTGGTTGTTTTTTTTGTTTTTGTTTTTGTTTTTTTGAGACAGGCTTTCTCTGTGTAGCTTTGGAGCATTTCCTGGAGATCAGTTTGTAGTCCAGGCTGGCCTTGAACTCATAGAGATTCGCCTGGCTCTGCCTCCTGAGTGCTGGGATCAAAGGCATGTGCCACCACTGCTGAGCTTTTTCCCCACATTCTTAGGAGTTGACTTCTTTGAGAAGTGTGTCTTCTCATTCAGGTTAACAGCTGTGCTACAGTCGACCAAGCCTGGAGATGAAAAAATTTCTGAAGTTACACACCATACATTTTCTTTAGAAAAGTTGTAGAGACTTCAATAAACAATGAAAAAAAAAAAAAACTTTTGTGGTTTTTGCCTTCTAAATCCTTGTGCTCAGAACATTCCTCCATTGCTGGTAGGAGTGCAAACTTGTACAGGCACCATGGAAATCAATATGATGATTCCTCAGAAAATTTGTAACCAATCTTGATACAATATATCATGTGGGGGACCCCAATCGGCTGGGTCAGGGTATCCAACATGCAGGGAAATATGCTGGGAAGATGCAGCAGTGGATGTGCAATAGTCACTCACACGCAGGCACTGCATCCACATGAAAAGAGTTTATTATATTAGAGAGATGAAGAGAAAGATGGGAAAGAGGGAGACAAGGAAGAAAGAGAAGGGAAAGAACGTGGAAGTGTGCACACCTCGCAGGAATGGAGAGAGAGAGAGAGAGAGAGAGAGAGAGAGAGAGAGAGAGAGAGAGAGAGAGAGAGAGAACAGAAGAGAGAGGAAGGGGGAAGGGGAGGAGTTTTTCCTTAAAATGAAGCTTTTACATCAGGGCAAGCCCAAGAGGGTGGGTTTCTAAGGGGCAAGTCAAAATACCAACATTGGTTTCCAAGGGGCGGGTCAGAATACTAACAAATCTACCTCAAAATCCCACTATACCACTCTTGGTGTATGCCCAAAGGATATTCCACCTCACTATAAAGACTCTTGCTCAACTATGTTCATAGCAGCTCTATGCACAATAGCCAGAAACTGGAAACAACCTAGATGTCCCTCAATTGAAGAATGGGTAAAGAAAAGGTGGTACATTTACACAATAAAGTATTACTCAGCAGTTAAAAATTATATCATGAAATTTGAAGACAAATGGGTGGAACTAGAAAAAAAATCATCCTGAGTGAGGGAACCCAGACCCAGAAAGACAAACATGTATGTACTCACTTATGAGTGGATATTAGACGTTAAGTAAACAGTAATCTTGCTACAATCCACAGACCCAGAAATGCTAAGTAACAAGGAGGCCTCTAGGGGGCTAGGGTGTGGATCTCCCTGGGAAGATTTCATGAGTGAACTAAGGGCTGGTGGGGATGGTAGAGAGAGGAATAAAATGGGGGAGGGGTTCATGAATATTATGTAGAGATAGACAACTGAAGCTGGGGGGCATTGGGGGTTGGTGTGGAAAGCTAATGCAGTGGAAACTTCCTGAAACCCATGAGGGTAACCCTAGTGAGGACTTCTAATAATGGAGGATGTGGAGTCTGAACTGGCCATCTTTTGTAGCCAAGCAAGACTTTTTCAATGGTGGGACTGGGCTGCATTTGGTTAAGTTGTTGGCCAAGGGAATCCCTAGGAAATCCCTAAACAACCCAGGATGATGCTAGGTCAAATCATTCTCTGAAAACTGACAGTGGGCCCCATTGCCAAGGACAATTCAACACAGCTCATTGAATGTAGAGAGGTCTAGCTGGTGTCTGCATGGAGCCTTCACCCCTATATTCTAATCTCTTTGGTGTGGGAAGGTGCTCTACAGGCTACAGAAAGAAAAAAAAAACTGGATACTAACTCAGCCACAAAACACTCAACCTACAATCTGTCCTGCCTGCAAGATGTGCTGGAGCAATCGTGGTGTAGAACTTGTGGGAGAAGCCAACCTGAGACCCACACCAGGAGAGGGAGTCCATGCCCTACACGACCTGGATGGCCAGGAACCAGAGACTGGATACCCAGAGACCTAGGGTAGAACCTAACACAACTGGCAATGAAGAAGAAGAAGAAGGAGGAGGAGGAGGAGGAGGAGGAGGAGGAGGAGGAGGAGGAGGAGAAGGAGAAGGAGAAAAGAGGAGGAGGAGGAGGAGAAGGAGAAGGAGAAGGAGAAGAAGAAGAAGAAGAAAAGAAGAAGAAGAAGAAGAAGAAGAAGAAGAAGAAGAAGAAGAAGAAAAGAAATAATTCCTAATGATATTCTGCTATACTCACAGATTGTTGCCTTGGCTTGGTCCAGTCACCATCAGAGAGGCTTCCTCCAGCAGCGGATAGGAACAGATGCAGAAACCCACCACCAGATGTGATACCAAAAGAGTATAATTGGAGGTCTCTATCCAGAAATTATGCCCAAAGAGTCTAAATTGGAGGTCTCCATCAGGCCCCTCCCCTTGGAGATCGGGAACTCTGTGGAAAAGGAAGAGGAAAGACTGTAGGAGTCACAGGGACTGGAGGACACCAGGAGAACATGCCCCACCAACTCAACTAAGCAGGGCTTGGATGGGCTCTCACAGACTGAAGCCCCAAGCATGGGGCTTGCGTGGGTCTGCACCAGGTCCTCTGCATATATATTATGGCTGTTAGCTTGGTGTTTTTGTGGGAGTTCTAACAGTGGAATCAGGTATATCTCTGACTCTTTGCCTGCTCTTGGAACTCTTTTCCACCTGTTGGGTTGCCTTGTCCAGCCTAAATATGAGGATGTTTGCCTTGTCTTATTGTATCTTGTTTTGTCCTGTTTTCCTGTTGTCTCTTGGAGGACTGCTCTTTTCTGAAGAGGAAACTGAGGGGGAGGAGGGAGAGTGGATCTGGGGGAGAGGGGCAGTAAAGGGAGGCCTGAGAGGAGTGGAGGGAGTGGAAATTGTGGACAGGATATACTGTGTGAGAGAAAAATATATTTTAAATAAATACATACATACATACATACATTCATACATACATACATAAAAAACAAAATCCTTGTGCTCTGGACACTTGAGGCTACGCAGAAAAAAAGTATCAGGATCATATTCTAAGTGCCCAGGCTATAGCATACCTTTCAAGGCTAAGTGAATATAAATGTGATTAATATCAGTCACTACAAAGGTTCAGTTAGAATAGTGAGGATTTGGAATTCAGAAAGTGAAAGACACTTGTATTTGGTATTTGAGTTCAAATATTTAGATTTGGATAAAAGAAGGTAATGTATTCTAAATTCTAATGTACAAGGAAAGAAGTATTGGTAACACTGATAAAAACACAGTGCATGCTACCTAGTATTCTTGTTATAACATCTGGAGTCTTCCCACGCACTTTTGAAATAGGAAGTTAATTAAATATCAGTACTAGGGATTGTTCAAATTGTCTGCATGATTAACCTAATTTTAAGCTTTGCTGACCTTATAAAATGGGATACAGTTTTTTCTTCTATAATGGGGAGGAATTGACTCTCACATTCTCTGAATATCTCAGATATGAAACTAAAACCCAGAAAGGTAAAACATTTGCCTAAGGTTATCCTTCTTTGTACAGAATGAGAGAGAAAGATGAAGAGGAAATTCATCCCAACTAAGAACTATAATAAGACTCACTGTCAATATGGGGAAATTTATTTCTAATGTAACAAATAATGGTGGTCACTACAAGTACAAGTATATATACACACAAACATGCACACACATCATGCAAGTACTTAAACATTGAAATGATAAAGTATGTGCAGGTTTTGTCTATTTCTATCTATCTATATCCATCTATCTACCTTTCCTGCTTGCTTACTTGCTTTCTTTTTTTCTCCACCTCTATCTCTCTCTTTCTGCAAACATACATTATTAAGCATAAGAATATGAGAAATTAATATATTAAAATGGATGAAACAACATAGTATTTTTCTTTATTTTTAGAATGTTATTTCATTTGGACCATATTCAGAGGCCTTAGTAATTGAACCACTTTTCACAACAAAAACAAAGTAAATAAAGGAGGCACCCAAACATACCTACTAAAGTATTTTGAAAATTCAGTACAAGTAGTAATGGCAGGAACTGAGGGTAGAAATCAGTTGGTAGAAATGCTAGTCTAGCATGCACAGAGTTCTTGATTGGATCCTTGATACCACATCAACTGGGTATGATGTCACATATCCCATCACCTGAGCAGGATCAAAAGCTCAAGATCATCCTTAACTACCTGTGCCTGTTGGTGATCCATGACTTTGAGGGTAATTTGGTGAAGGAGGATAGAATGGCAGGGAAATTTTGACGAATGTGATATGGTGAAAAAAGCTTCTAGCCCTGGAATCCAACAGAAGTACTTGTCAGCAGAGAGGCAAGAATTCCAGCATAATTACCAACTGCTTATGGCCTTTCCTATTTCTACCACAAACTTGCAGTTTTCTAGGGATCTTACCAGATTCTAATTTACAGGAATGTCCATGTACTAAGTCATTGTGCCCTGGTGGCTCCTGGCTTGACCTCATCAGATTTATTTAGATCAAAGGAGGCTCTGGAGCTGCTCACACAATTCCTTTATCAAAAAGAGATGAAAGAAAAAAAAAGGGCTTTTTAGTAACCTTTGGAGATGTAACTTGAGAGCCATCCAAAGGGCATATGCTAAGACAATTAATTGCTCTTCTCGCTGAGGATTCCTTGCATATGGGTGTGCCTTACTTTCCTGACTTCCTCAGAAACCCACACTCATACTCCCAGCTGCCTTCTTCTCAACTCTTGTGCTTAAGCTTATATTAAAATATTTTTAATAAAGTCTCCGACTCTGGACTATGAATCTTGGTTTTGAGACATGAGTGAAGCCCCTAAAATTCTAGGGAACTCTTCACCCTGCTGAGGGAGGTGACATGGAGCTGAGTCTTTGTCCCCTCACTGGTGACACTGAGATTCATGATAACCTGTCTCAAACAAACAAAGAAGAAAGTTGTATTAATAATGAACTAACTTACAACAATAGTTATAACTGTGATGAGGATTACTCACCTGTTGATTAATGTCAACATATTTTAAAGGGGGCAGGAGAAGAGGTTAAATGATACTAATGAATCTTTTATACAAGTAAGCTACAGAGGTATAAAGCAGAATACAACTTTCTTTATTCCAAATCTTCTGACACACACACAAATATATATATGTGTATATGTGTATATATATATATATATATATATATATATATATATATATATATATATATTGTGTAAATTAGTTCCAAAGTTATCTTCATTGTAAGGGAACTTCATTGATGCACTTGTCTGTTAAGAGCCTTGGACTGCTTTTTTTTTTTTTTTTGGTTTTTCGAGACAGGGTTTCTCTGTGTAGCTTTGCGCCTTTCCTGGAGCTCACTTGGTAGCCCAGGCTGGCCTTGAACTCACAGAGATCCACCTGGCTCTGCCTCCCGAGTGCTGGGATTAAAGGCGTGCGCCACCACCGCCCGGCAACCTTGGACTGCTTTAAGTAGTCAATACCCACTACTCTACATTAAAGGACCTGACAAAAGCAAGGGATTGTTTCTTTGTGTACTGGAAGCTCAGCACCCAGAGGAAAGCAATTTTTCATTAGAAGAGCTTCCAAGACCATACAGTCCATAAAAATAGGAAGTCATGCCTCAAAGACTTTCCTACTGATCATCAAAGACTAATAGCAAAAGATTGGCAGCCAATAAAACAAAGGAATCACTGAAAAGTGAAATTATCTTTAAAAATGTAGATGATCTGCAATGATGCTCTAGCTTCTTTTCTTCCTCCTGTGTTCATGAGTATGGTATATGCACCTCTACAAATGATGTCAGAGAACAGGCTTGGGGACATCAGTTGAAATCAAACCTGGAACAACCGAACTTCCTGACTCTGTTTTCTCACAGACTCACTTAGGAATCTTCCCAAACAGTGCCCTGAGTTCCCAAGTGGCCCAGAGGAAGTGAGTGGATATGGAAAAGAGCTATGGCAGATCCACCCTTCCTTGAGACAGGCAACATTTTTGTAGAGTACCAGCTAGGCACTATGTGCCTTATTAAGTCAGGAAATATGTAGAAGAGCCACACAAGGCTGCTGGACTCAGGGAGCTGATGCTTTTTATGTCCTTTCTACTGAATTTGTTTTTGCAAGGTTGGATCATTACAAATTTAAGGGATTAATCTGAAGAAAGATATGGCAGCCTGACATTCCAAGCAAGTCAGAGTGGTACCATGCAACGTAAGTGTCCTCATCCCAGCATACCAACACTATCAAGAATTACACATGAGTAGCCAATGGCACATTTTTGACAAGTGCAAAGTATTCTGCATGCTGCTGTGTGCTGAAAAAGAGTTCAAAGGATAGACTTTCAAGTGTACTGCAACAGTTGTACAAATACTACCTCAGACAGGTAAAGATTCCCAAGTTTAAATTTGTGCCTTCGTTCACCCATAGGCTTTGATTATGTTCCCATGATGTTCTTACACAACTATTCTTATTTTAAAAAATAGGGCATAACTTTAAGAACTGATCCAGTTTCCTTCTCTGCCCATACTGGTAGCTTTTGACTTTTGACTGCATACTCTCTTCCCCACCCCACATGTCACACCAGCCCCCATCACCATGAAATAGAATCTCTGAACACATGAATGTCAAAACAATGTGCTAATGTGGAATCCAGCCACCCAAGTTTGCTCTGAGCAGAGCTCTTGCAAAATCCAATCTATTTTATCACTCTGTCTTCACACTGGGTTTAGCAGCTTCATAATTCCACACCTCTGTCAACGAGACCCTCATTATGCAGGCTTCTAAACATTTTACTTGAGGAAAGAATAAACAACATATTTAGTACTAATGAGGTGAGATATTGCTTTTATATTTGCATTACTGTTTAATGATTGTGATGGCTCTGGCACTCTGAGCTGGGGGAGCCCAGCTTGATTGATGTGGTTTTGCAGGAAACAGCTCTTGCAGACAGCCAGCAACTTGCACAGTGCATTGTCACATGGTTTGAATGTGTGGCTTTAGAACTATGGTAAAAATGGCGGATTCTCTTTCCACTTCCCAGAGAAGGTACACAGGTTATATTGCCACTCATTTAGTTTAGGTTTCATCATTAATATTGAAAAGTAAATGGTGTTCGACAACCAGTAGAATCCAATCATAACATTTTGCTCAGGATTTTTCTCCACCTCCCGTTTGCTTCATGATGGTTGTAAGACTGCAATTTTAACTTTTTTCTCTGACCCATGTTCATCATAATTCTTTCTGCTTGGTCATATCTTTCAAAGATCATTTACTTAAAAAATACATTATGTCTTCTCATAAAATAAAGGTGTAAAGTCAGCAACTTTTGTTCTCTTGTTGGAGAGGAGTTGAAAATACAGAAATTCTTACAAAATGACCACAGGATGGGTCCAATACAAAGGAAAAATGAACCAAATGGAACCTTTGTGTCTAGTCAGGGCTAGATGTAAATCCCAGCTATGATACTCACTAGCTTTGTAGGCTTGAGCTACTTACTTAACTGAACGCTCTAGTTCTTCACCTGTGTGTGACTATTTAAACTACTAACTTCCTCAAGTTTCAAAGATTAACAAGATAATGTTTATAAGATGTTGTGCTGCAGGGTCTGGTGCATGTTATATACTCAGTACAAATTTGCCCTGATTACTATTAAAACCTTTACAGCACAGAGAGCCAAGTGAACACACAGATGATTATCATGCATTGAAAACATAAGCAGTGCTAGAGCTGAGTTCATAGACTAAAGGAATACATTTTCTTTTTCCTCCTTGAACTTTGAAGGCAAAAGACATTCTCTATTCACACCTAAATATTTAGCATAGGGATACTCCAAATCATCCCCATGCCAGTGGAGAAAGGCCCTGTTCCATTCTGAGCGGCAGTGCTCAAACAAGTGAGACAGTGAACATCATTCAACATGCTGAAGTTTTAGTCCCTAGGCCATGAGATGAGTAATACTAGCATCTCTTAGATTCTTATCCAGAGAAGAAAAAATAGACTGCAATCAGCATGGATAGACTCTAGGATCTGCAGGGTTCTTCCAACAGTGTCTTTTCTACCTCTATTTATCATACCAGGTATGGAGTGAGCATAGTTTGAGGCAAATATTGGCTCCTTCCCTCACCGTTAGAATATGTAAGCATTGCCCCGCACACCTGAGATGAATATGTAGTCAGATATTTTCCTGTGTCCCACCAGGTCCACGGTTGGGACAAATCTCCCACTCACTTCCCAAAGCTGCTTTGTCCCAAGTAAATACACAGAGGCTTATATTATTTATAAACTGGATGGCCTATGGCTCAAGCTTTTTGCTAGCTAGCTCTTATAACTTAATCCATTTCTATTTATCTGTAAGTTGCCACATAGCTTCATGGCTTACTGGTACTTTCACAACTTGCTTCTCCTGGCAGCGGCTCACAGCATCTCTCTACTTCTCCTTCTTCCTCCCTCTGCAGTTGGAATATACCACCTAACCTTATTCTGCCTCACCATTGGCCAAATAGCTTTATTTATCAACCAATTGGAGCAACACAGAAAGACATCACACAGCACACCTATTACAAGAATCCCATGGGAGATGGCTTAGCAAACCCAAACACTTCAGATATGATGGGTTCTGTGTTCTTCAGCGGAGGACAAACCAAGATTTGTTTTATTGAGCATCCAATTGAAGCCTAGTTGTAGCTTTACTTAAATAATGAATACAGGTCTTATGAGCAATAATGCATTCATTTCTTTTATAATGTGTGCTGTATGATGTCAACATTAACATAATTAAATCACTTCCTCAGAAGACAGAGCCTCAAGAGTACCCTGCACACATCTGCAGATTTCTTTAGGTACACAGCTCTGAAGACATAATATATCTAAATATCATAGTAAGGTGCTAGAAATTACATAAAAGACAGACTTCACAATGAATTGTTTGAGTTTTTGATTTTTCTTTTTCAGTGCTTGGCTCAAATTCAGGGCCTTAGTCCATGCTAACCAAACACATTACCACTGAATAAGCAAATTCTGACTTAATTTTTAAATCACATTGGAAATCATTATTGAAGAACATTAAGAGTTTCCTATATAATATTACCTAACTTCAGAAACCAAGAGTATAGTTTAAGTTTTATAACTGGTTGAGCAATAAGTTCCTTTATTTACGTTTATTTACCAAACTCCCTCACATTACAGACATTGGGCTAGGGGACAGGGTACTGATGCAAATCAAACAATGATGCTTATACGTGGCTGTGGCTGTCTGCTCACAGGGACATCCTGTGACATTACATCCCCCAGCATGTGGTGTGAAGGGAAAGCAGAAAGAAGAAAGTTTGGAGATTAGGTGGCTGAATGTCAACAGATGCCTGGGGCTGAAAGAAGAAACAGGAGAGGTTTGAGGCCCCCCAATTCTCCCTGACAAAGAATGTCACATGTCACTTGCTGTCCATAAATAACTCTTTATAGGTGAGTTTTAAAGTTTTATAACTCCAAGGAAATGCCAAGTTTAATGTTTCCTATTACAGGATACACAGCAAATTGCTCCATTAAAATAAAGATTGGCTAGAGATTTGAAGGTCTGAGTCTGTTTTCATGTTTTTATTATGTTTTGGTATGTAGCAGTTATACTGTGGTGAAAACAGGGCAAAGCAAACCTTTCATAAAGAGAATTAAATAAAAATTTTGATGCTCACAACTGTAATTATGAAGGATTAAGTGGGTATTTGAGCTTGGCTGTTACAGAGAATTGTTACATTTGTGCTTAGTTAAATGCATGCACTTTGTTGTGATTATAACCAACATGGTTGGAGTCCTATAAGGCAGAAATAGGGGTTGAAGGACCACTTCATTTGAATCTTACATCTTTTCTATGTCAGTGCCAATTGCCATGCCTTACTTAAAGAAAGGTCAAGAATAAAAGATCGCTAATGCTATATCATATTAAAAGCATCTTGGTTATTTACTCATTTTATGGAACTCACTTTTTTCCTCCATAACATTAACAAGTTGCAGTGGTAGAATCTAAACTTCTTTAATAAAACATTGTGTCTGTAACTACAAAGGCTCGTGAGACCTTAGAAATCAATCTTTTCTGAGAAAGAATCCCTTCCAAGCCCTCTATGCCATTTCATGAGGCATCTTTCTGCTCCTCCTGAGGCTGCATTGTAGGAAGCAAGTGTCTCTCATGAGCAGAGTACCAGCACTGCTTTAAGACAGAATGGCTCCATCTTATATAGGATGATAAATAGAGATACTTACTGGTTTAGCATCTCAGTTCTGCACCCTGATGTCCATGCTTTCCATGTTTGTGGTTCTCTAACCTCTTTTATTCTGTTTACCAACAGTGCCTACCAAGGCTTACTTAAACATGTCAAAATTTCAGCCCAAGTTTCAGATGCACACTTTCATCCCTTCCACTTTCTCTGTGGTTCTGTAAATAACTGGGTAGAGACACATGAATACTCGTTGCAGTTTGCTTTCTGTAGAAAACACCCAAATGGTGAAAGGCTCATAGAGAAGTGACAGGTTTCCACAGAAGTTAATATGAAGTCTGTTTTCTATAGATGAGTAGAATTGCATAGGATAAATGACGAGGAAGCTATTGACATGTCAGGAATCAGTAGCAATCTTTTCAATACACTAAATGCACCATGATTATATTTCCATTTTATTCTCTGAAGACCTTCCAGGCTTAGGGAAAGTGTCTACCCAGAAAATGTTTCAGAAATCTGAATGTAATCCAGTTGTGGTGGCTCACATCTATAAGCCTAGTATTCAAGAGTCTGAGGCAGGAGGACTTCTACAAGTTTGGAGCCAGTCTGGGCTACTTAGTGGGCTCCAGCCTCCAGCCTAGGCTACAGAGTGAAGCCATTAGTTAAAAACAAACACAAAAGAAATTAATAATATGGAGGAGCTGGGTGTGTATTCCTATTGTTTTATGTTAATAGACACCAATAGACAGTTTTAAGTTAAAGTTTAAGATTTTATATGGAACTGAATATATAAATACTATGAACAATTAATTGCTGGGATTTTTTTCAGTTGTCTTCTCTATCTCCCTGCCCTGCTGTGCCAATACTTTTCTGATATGCCAAGGCAGTTGGTAAGGGAGTGGCTAGCTATGTCTTAGAAACAGTTGATAGGAGCCTGGACTGGTGATGAAATGGAAGATTCCTACTTCAGAATTAATGTCTAACCCCAAACCACTGGAAGTGTCATGATGTGATTCTTAACAT
Organism: Peromyscus leucopus; assembly: GCF_004664715.2. Taxonomy (NCBI): domain Eukaryota; kingdom Metazoa; phylum Chordata; class Mammalia; order Rodentia; family Cricetidae; genus Peromyscus; species Peromyscus leucopus. Next base: position 16,532,095 of record NC_051064.1, on the reverse strand, counting down.
CATTGAGTCCAAACATCAGCAAAAAAAAAAAAAAAAAAAAAAAAAAAAAGGTTTATT